>NC_053431.1:90195071-90425353 GCF_007990345.1 Gossypium hirsutum
TAAACACAACCTGTCTAATGCATACTCCATTACAGCATTTCGCATGGCTTTACACACAACATCACAAAAACTTAAACAACAGTACCATACATCAATCCAGATAAACAAAAGACCAAAAAGCTTGATAGTGTAATGACTTCGACTCGCTATCCCGAATCCGATAGCTAAGAACAAAATCATAAAACAGAGACCAAACAACCGGGTAAGCATTTAAGCTTATAATCTCAAGTAAAGAAATCGCTTGACAATATTACATCACAAGCTAACTAAGTCACTTTATTAACACACATTCTCATAATCATACTTACTTCACACTCATCAACATAGAACACAAGGTATAACCTTTCTAAAAGCCGAAAATTCGTTAGCCGATCGCACGAATACTATTAAAACGAACCGACCTTTCCAATGCACATGCAAACATACCTTATCATTCGGGTTGGTCAAGCATAATTATTAAATTATACAGCACAAACGTCACATCAACCAATTCCGATATTAACGAATACAGCCGCAACACATTGCCTTCGGGTCTTAACCGGACATATCAACTCGCATAATTGCCTTCGGTCTTAGCCCGGATATATATCTCGCAAATGCCTTCGGTCACAGCCCGGATATATCAACTCGCATAGTGCCTTCGGTCTTACCCGGATATATCAACTCGCATAATTGCCTTCGGTCTTAGCCCGGATATATCAACTCGCATAATTGCCTTCGGTCTTAGCCGGATATATCAACTCGCATAATTGCCTTCGGTCTTAGCCCGATATAATCCAATGCTCATGCACACATATATAAATAATCATAACACATCCATATCATTCTTCGTACTAAGGTCAAACACAAAACATTTATTAACCTTTCAATTTTCGGCTCAGTAGCCACACACAAAGAGCATGATTTCAATTGCTTATAAGATAGTCTCTAAGCACATTCGACTATCCGTCATAGTATGACTATTCATTCAATATAATTCAAGTAGGTCATTACTCGAAGACTTACCTCAAATGTCTCGAACGACTTCAACGGCTATTCAATTACTTTTTCCTTCCCTTTATCGGATCTAGTTCCCCTTTGCTCTTGAGCTTAAGTTCAACAAAATTTAAAATAGTCATTAATCGACTATTCAAGTATTACTTTCAGAATAATATATATATATGATCCGACTTTCACACACATAGATTATAGTAAGCTTTATAATAATCAATAAATAATTCATCGGCAAACTTTCATTAATGTTTACAACAAAATCACATATTCACTACGAGCTGTTTTCCTGAGCAGTAGTTACTAAATTACTTATAACTGGAGCTGCTAAACTCCAAATCACTTGCCGTTAATTTTCCTGAATATAGACTCGTATATCTTCCATCCATAAAATTTTCAGAATTTTAGGCTTGGCCAATCAATACCAGATTTTTCTTAAAGTTTCCCCTATTTCACTGTTTGACTATTCTGACCACTCTTCACTACGAATCCAATTTCTCACTTTACAGAATTCCAAATGTATTGTATTTAATCTCATTTGAAACTAGACTCATTAAGGAGTCTAAGCATATAAATTTTATCTTATAATCATTTTTGTACAATTTATAATGATTTTCTAAATACAGAACAGGAATCCAGCAGTCATTTTGACTCAGCCCCACAATACTTCAAATATCTCAAGATCGGTAACTCTTTGTTTTTATAGTTTCTTTTGTAAGAAAATAGACTCTTCAAGCTTTAATGACATAATTCACTCAGCTTCTAACTCAACTCCCACAATTTATAGTGATTTTTCCAAAATCACTTTACTGCTGCTGTCCTAAAGAGATTATTGGCAATTCACTCTTTCACACATTCTTTGTATACATATTATTTAATTATTTATCACCCTAGATATTATTAGCTAAATAGATCAATTGTACATATATACCGCCAAGACCGTACGTAATAATCTTACTTATACATAACACTACTCAAATTCTTCGAAAGCATACTAACAAAAATATCATGTACTATGCCGAACCTTTAGGAAATCAAGCACCTAATTTATCCATTTCAAAACACCCAATCGGCATTTGCTCAAGACATTAAGCAAAGTCTAGGTTCGGCTATTACACTATTAGAAATTATAGTTTTTAACAAGATCAACTTCTTTCATCAACAATTTCTTCATCAAAACTTAAAGATAAAAATCAAATTCCTTCCTTATCTACCATAACCGAATGTTCAATTCAACCATCCAAATTCAAAGTTTTGGCATGGCTAAGTAAGTAGCATGATGAGTAACCTAAAACAAACTAGAATTTCAAAAAAAATCTAACTTGATTTACTAACCTTCCTTAGGTTTCAAATGGCCGAATGTTTGCTCCCCTTTCTCTCCCTTTTGGTTCGGCTAAGAAGAACAAAGTTAAGACTTTGTTTTCTTCCCATTCTTTCTATTATTCATTATGTCTCCAATAACCCAATTTCCTATTATAATATCTAATTCAACAAATAAATTGCCCATCATCAATCCATCTTGGCCGGCCACTATAAGGGAATTGGGCAAATTTGACATGCAAGTCCACCTTTGTGTTGACATGCACTAATAAGCCCTTTAAAATTAGCCTATCATATTTCACCATGTCTCATGTTGATCCCTATTTAATAATTCCTCATACAATTGGCAAAATTAGGGAATGAAATTTCCACATATGCATGTACATACATAATAAGCATAGAATATAACAATTAATTATTTTCATAACTCGGTTTTGTGGTCCCGAAACCACTTCCCGACTAGGGTCAATTTAGGGCTGTCACAACTCTCCCCCACTTAAGAAATTTTCGTCCCCGAAAAACTTACCGGTAAATAGGTTTGGGTATCGTTCTTTCATCGAGCTCTCGGTCTCCCAAGTAGCTTCCTCGATCCCGTGTTTGAGCCATAACACCTTTACTAGCGGAACTCTTTTGTTTCGCAACTCCTTCACTTCACGAGCTAGGATACGCATCGGTTCTTCTTCATAGCTCATATCGACTTGAATTTCAACCTCTGATGGGCTAATTATATGCGATGGATCAGATCGATAGCGTCGAAGCATCGAAACATTAAAGACGTCATGAATCTTTTCAAGCTCTGGGGGCAAAATCAATCTATACGCAACCGGACCAACTCGTTCGGAGATTTCGTACGGCCCGATGAATCTTGGGCTCAACTTGCCCTTACGGCCGAACCTGAGTATCTTTTTCCAAGGTGAAACCTTAAGGAACACTTTGTCTCCCACCTGATACTCGATGTCTTTTCGTTTCAAATCTGCGTACGACTTCTGACGATCCGTGGCTATCTTCAGACTTTCACGGATTGCCTTTACTTTCTGTTCAGCATCTCTAATCAAATCAACTCCGAAAATTTTACTTTCACCGAGCTCGGTCCAAAACAATGGTGTACGGCATTTACGACCGTACAAAGCCTCGTAAGGTGCCATCTTAATACTTGATTGAAAACTATTGTTGTAAGCGAATTCAATCAAAGGTAAGTACCGTTCCCATGAACTACTGAACTCGAGGATGCAACATCTCAACATATCCTCAAGTATCTGAATTATCCGCTCGGATTGACCATCGGTTTGGGGGTGAAAAGCAGTGCTAAAATGCAGCTTGGTACCCAGAGCTTCTTGCAATTTCTTCCAAAATCGTGAGGTGAATCTCGGATCTCTATCCGACACGATAGAAACAGGTACCCCGTGTAATCTCACAATTTGATAAACGTACAATTCAGCTAGTTTATCCAATGAAAAATCCGTACGTACGGGGATGAAATGAGCCGACTTAGTCAGTCTATCAACAACAACCCATATCGCATCCTTCTTACTTGCTGACAAGGGCAGTCCGGACACAAAGTCCATTGTGACTCGATCCCATTTCCACTCGGGTATCATGATCGGCTGGAGTAATCCTGAAGGCACTTGATGTTCCGCTTTCACTTGTTGACATATTAAACATCTCGAAACAAAGTCGGAGATGTCCCGTTTCATACCATGCCACCAAAATTGACGTTTCAAATCGTTGTACATTTTCGTACTCCCCGGGTGAATTGACATTCGGCTACAATGGGCTTCGTTCAGAATCATCGAAATGAGTTCCGAATTCCTTGGAACACACAACCGATTTCTGAACCTCAAACAATCATCGTCATCAATTTGAAACTCTGATCCCTCGTTCGGAAAACACTTAGTCCGTTTTGCAACCAATTCATCATCGACTTTCTGAGCTTCACGAATTTGGTGAGTCAATAATGGTTTAGCTTTTAATTCAGCTACTAACACATTGTCTGGTAGAACAGACAAATGCACGTTCATCGCTCGCAAAGCAAACAATGACTTCCGGCTTAAGGCGTCCGCAACCACGTTAGCCTTTCCCGGGTGGTAATCAATGACAAGCTCGTAATCTTTCAACAACTCAAGCCAACGTCTTTGTCGCAGATTCAAGTCTCTTTGAGTCATCAAATATTTGAGACTTTTGTGGTCCGAAAATACATGGCACTTCTCACCAAACAGATAATGTCGCCATATTTTTAAAGCAAATACGATGGCAGCTAGTTCGAGATCATGGGTCGGATAATTCCTCTCGTGTGGCTTCAATTGTCTCGACGCATAGGCCACGACTCGACCTTCTTGCATCAATACGCAACCCAACCCAAGTAGGGATGCGTCACTATATATGACAAACTCTTTACCTGATTCGGGTTGCACCAAAATTGGAGCTTCAGTCAAATGAGTTTTCAGTTGGTCGAAACTTTTCTGACATTTCTCCGTCCACTCGAACCTAACATCCTTTTGAAGTAGCTTCATCATTGGTGTGGCTATCATCGAGAAACCCTTCACAAATCGTCGGTAATAACCGGCGAGCCCCAAAAAGCTCCGAACTTCAGTAACATTTCTCGGAGGTTTCCAGTCAAGTATGGCTGAAATTTTGTTCGGGTCAACTCGAATACCCGATGCGGATACCACATGACCCAAGAAGCTAACCTCTCTTAACCAGAACTCACACTTACTGAACTTAGCATATAACTGCTTATCCCGTAAAATTTGCAACACTAGTCTCAGGTGCTCAGCATGTTCGGTCTCATCTCTTGAATAGACCAAGATGTCATCAATGAACACAACTACGAACCGATCCAAATATGATCTGAAGATCCGATTCATCAAATTCATAAATACTGCCGGGGCATTAGTGAGCCCAAACGGCATCACTAAGAATTCGTAGTGACCGTACCTCGTTCTGAAAGCAGTTTTGGGTACGTCTGAATCTCGAATCCGCAACTGATAATAACCCGATCTCAAATCTATTTTTGAGAACACTGAGGCCCCCTTTAGTTGATCAAACAAATCATCGATACGCGGTAATGGATATTTATTCTTTATCATCACTTTATTCAGTTGACGATAGTCAATGCACAACCTCATCGTTCCGTCCTTCTTTTTCACGAACAATACTGGTGCACCCCAAGGTGAGAAACTTGGCCGAGCGAAACCTCTATCTGTCAATTCTTGCAGCTGAGCTTTCAACTCTTTTAACTCAGTTGGTGCCATACGATACGGAGCTATCGAAATCGGCGTAGTCCCAGGTACAAGCTCAATACCAAACTCTATCTCCCGAGCAGGTGGTAAACCCGGCAATTCTTCAGGAAAAACATCCGGGTATTCACAAACCACCGGCACAGATTCAGGTTTCCTTTCTAGTGCTTGGTCATCCAGTACATACGCAAGGTATGCTTCGCACCCTTTTCTTACATATTTCTGGGCCAACATTGAGGATATTACAGCTGGCAACCCATCCAAGTCCGTAGACTCAACTCGGATTACTTCGTTATTTGCACACCTCAAATCAATAGTCTTGCTTTTGCAATTCACAACCGCATCATGCACGGTCAACCAATCCAACCCAAGGATAACATCAAATTCATCAAACGGCAAAAGCATCAAGTCCGCTGGAAAACAGGAACCTCGAATTGCTAGGGGACATTTCTTACACACTTTGTCG
Source organism: Gossypium hirsutum (assembly GCF_007990345.1). Lineage (NCBI taxonomy): Eukaryota > Viridiplantae > Streptophyta > Magnoliopsida > Malvales > Malvaceae > Gossypium > Gossypium hirsutum. Next base: position 90,201,084 of record NC_053431.1, read on the forward strand.
ACAAGCACGTAACGACCCAAGGGATTTGACACCCGAATTACAAACTCAGTAGACTCAATAGGTAAAGTCTTACTGGATGCTAAGGTTTCACATATGTAAGAATGAGTAGAACCGGGGTCAATCAAAGCAATTACATTAGTATCAAAGAGAGTAAAAGTACCGGTAATAACATCAGGCGAAGAAGCATCCTCGCGGGCACGTATAGCATATGCTCTAGTAGGTGCACGAGCCTCGGATCTGGTCGTAGCATCTCTAGATCCTCTCTGACCACCACTAGCATTGCCCGTATTTCTAGATGGTCTACCTCGAGCAGTGGTAGCACCCGGTTTCCCACTCTGATTTACATTCTGTTCAGACAGCCTCGGGCAATCTTTAATGAAGTGGTCCACTGATCCGCACTTGTAACAGGAGCGGTCATGGAATCTACAACTCCCCAAATGCCATTTACCGCAATGTCGACATTCCGTTCGGCCTCGACGTTCGTTCCCAACACTGGCAACCGAAGTGCCTCGTGTACCCACAGGGGGTCGATCACGATCTCGTCTAAAAAGGCCCGAAGTGCTTTTAGACCGGCCCACATCATCTCGAAATTTCTTCGATGCCTGTTGAAGTGACTTTCCCGAGAATCTTTTACGAAACTCCCTGGTTCCCACATCAACTTTTTGTTTTTCCTTTCTAAGCTCTTCGGCTTTACAAGCTCGCTCGACAAGTACTACGAACTCTCGTATTTCAAGAATGCCAACGAACATTTTTATATCTTCATTCAGCCCATCTTCGAAGCGTTTACACATGACAGCCTCGGACGAAACACATTCCCGAGCGTATCTACTAAGTCTAACAAATTTTCGCTCGTAATCAGTAACTGACATAGAACCTTGCTTAAGCTCAAGAAATTCCTTCCGTTTTTGATCAACAAATCTCTGACTGATATACTTTTTCCGAAACTCAGTTTGGAAAAACTCCCAAGTTACTTGCTCCCGGGGTACAACAGAAGTCAGAGTACTCCACCAATAGTAGGCAGAATCACATAGCAAGGAGATAGCACACTTTAGACATTCATCGGGTGTACAAGATAGCTCATCGAGTACCCGGATAGTGTTGTCCAACCAAAATTCAGCTTGCTCGGCATCGTCGCTATCCGTAGCTTTAAATTCAGTAGCCCCATGTTTTCGGATTCGGTCAACTGGGGGCTTATTTGACCTTATTTGGTCAGTTACCGGAGGTATTGTAGGTGCGGGGGTGGTGTTTGTCGGGAATGGAGGTTGTGGAACAGCCGTATTAGTTCGAATGTATTGGTTGAACCAATCATTCATCACGCTATAGAAAGCTTGTCTAGCTTCATCATTCGGGTTACTCGCATTAGGTTGAGAGTCCACCGGCACTGTCCCTTGTGCGGGAGCAGGCGCTACACTCTCAAGATCATCAGCTACCGCTCGGTCGGGATCGGGATCCATTACTATAAATAAACACATTTGCAAATGTCAGAAATCACCACACTATCAATTAATCACATAAAATGGCATGTATAGCTAGACCCCAACACATTACGGTAGTCCTAGAATCGACTAAACCGTAACTCTGATACCAATCAATTGTAACACCCCGAACCCGAGACCGTCACTGGAGTCGAATACGAGGTGTTGACAGACTTTTAAAAATTTTTCCAGACACTGCCCAGTCTGAGTACTAGTCGCTTCAAAAATCATATCTTGAGTTTCACAACTCGAAAATAAGTTTTGTGATTTTTCCCTGAAACTAGACTCATGTCCCCACCTATATATTTTTTTCTAGAATTTTTGGTCGGGCCAATTAGTACAGTTTATTAGTCAAAGTCTCTCATGTTACAGGGGTCGACTACACTGACCTTTTCCCATTACGACTGGGATATCTCTCTGCACAGAGCTTCAATACTAATGCCGTTTGTTTCTATGGAAACTAGACTCAGAGAGGAATCCATACATATATGGTATGACCCCTAATTATCTCTGGTCAATTTATAGTGAATTTCCAAAGGCGGAACAGTGAATCCAGAAACTGTTCTGGCCCTGTTCCACAAGAACCCGAATATCTCTTTCTGTACTGTTCCTATAATTGTTTCGTTACTTCCATATGAAAGTAGATTCATCAAGGTTCGATTACATAATTTATTCACTATTTAATTCCACTCCTACGAATTTATGTGATTTTTCAATTCTACACCACTGTTGCTGTCAAAATCTGTTTTCAAGATAAACTTTACCTATTTTGTGGTTACCATGGACCAACTAGGGTTTTGCCATACATAGGTCCACATGTGATCATATTTAGCCATTCCAATGGCTGATCATTAGCCCAACACTTCCATTTCAATCCATAGTCACATCGTGAAACCATATATACATACATAAACACAAATGGTCTAATGCCATACTCCACTTCCACGAGCCATTTTCGCATGGCTTTACACACATACATCACAAAGAACTTAAACAACAGGGGGTAGTCCTATACATGCCATATCCAGAGTTCAACTAAAAGAGTACCAAAAGAGCTTGATAGTGTAGATGACTTCGACTTCGCTGATCCCGAATCCGATAGCTAACGAACAAAATCTATAAAACAGAGAGCCAAAGCAACCGGGTAAGCATTTTAAGCTTAGTAAGTCTCAAGTAAAGAAATCGGCTTTGACTACAGTATTACATTCACATAGCTAACTAAGTCACTTTATTAACACACATTCTCATAATCATACTTACTTCACACTTCATCAACATAGATACACAAGGTATCAACCTTTCTAAAAGCCGAAAATTCGTTAGCCGATCGCACGAATACTATTTAAAACGAACCGACCTTTCCAATGCACATGCAAACATACCTTATCATTCGGGTTGGTCAAGCATAATTATTAAATTAGTTACAGCACAAAACGCTCACATTCAAACCCAAGTTTCTTCGGTATTTAACCGAATACAGCCGCAAACACATTTGCCTTCGGGTCTTAACCCGGACATATCAACTCGCATAATTGCCTTCGGGTCTTAGCCCGGATATATCATCTCGCATAATTGCCTTCGGGTCACAGCCCGGATATATCAACTCGCATAGTTGCCTTCGGGTCTTAGCCCGGATATATCAACTCGCATAATTGCCTTCGGGTTTTAGCCCGGATATATCAACTCGCATAATTGCCTTCGGGTCTTAGCCCGGATATATCAACTCGCATAATTGCCTTCGGGTCTTAGCCCGGATATAATCCAATGCTCATGCACACATATATAAATAATCATAACACATCCATATCATTTCTTCGTTACTAAGGCTCAAACACAAAACATTTATTAAACCTTTCAATTTTCGGCTCAGTAGCCACACACAAAGAGCATGATTTCAATTGGCTTTATAAGATAGTCTCTAAGCACATTCGACTATCCGTCATAGTATGACTATTCATTTCAATATAATTCAAGTAGGGTCATTACTCGAAGACTTACCTCAAATGTCGTCGAACGACTTCAACGGCTATTCAATTACTTTTTCCTTCCCTTTATCGGATCTAGTTCCCCTTTGCTCTTGAGCTTAAGTTCAACAAAATTTAAAATAGTCATTAATCGACTATTCAAGTATTACTTTCAGAATAATATATATATATTGATCCGACTTTCACACACATAGATTATAGTAAGCTTTATAATAATCAATAAATAATTCATCGGCAAACTTTCATTAATGTTTACAACAAAATCACATATTCACTACGAGCTGTTTTCCTGAGCAGTAGTTACTAAATTACTTATAACTGGAGCTACTAAACTCCAAATCACTTGCCGTTAATTTTTCCTGAATATAGACTCGTATATCTTCCATCCATAAAATTTTCAGAATTTTAGGCTTGGCCAATCAATACCAGATTTTTCTTAAAGTTTCCCCTATTTCACTGTTTGACTATTCTGACCACTCTTCACTACGAATCCAATTTCTCACTTTACAGAATTCCAAATGTATTGTATTTAATCTCATTTGAAACTAGACTCATTAAGGAGTCTAAGCATATAAATTTTATCTTATAATTATTTTTGTACAATTTATAATGATTTTCTAAAAACAGAACAGGGAATCCAGCAGTCATTTTGACTCAGCCCCACAATACTTCAAATATCTCAAGATCGGTAACTCTTTTGTTTTTATAGTTTCTTTTGTAAGAAATAGACTCTTCAGTCTTTAATGACATAATTCACTCAGCTTCTAACTCAACTCCCACAATTTATAGTGATTTTTCCAAAATCACTTTACTGCTGCTGTCCTAAAGAGATTATTGGCAATTCACTCTTTCACACATTCTTTGTATACATATTATTTAATTATTTATCACCCTAGATATTATTAGCTAAATAGATCAATTGTACATATATACCGCCAAGACCGTACGTAATAATCTTACTTATACATAACACTACTCAAATTCTTCGAAAGCATACTAACAAAAATATCATGTACTATGCCGAACCTTTAGGAAATCAAGCACCTAATTTATCCATTTCAAAACACCCAATCGGCATTTGCTCAAGACATTAAGCAAAGTCTAGGTTCGGCTATTACACTATTAGAAATTATAGTTTTTAACAAGATCAACTTCTTTCATCAACAATTTCTTCATCAAAACTTAAAGATAAAAATCAAATTCCTTCCTTATCTACCATAACCGAATGTTCAATTCAACCATCCAAATTCAAAGTTTTGGCATGGGCTAAGTAAGTAGCATGATGAGTAACCTAAAACAAACTAGAATTTCAAAAAAATCTAACTTGATTTACTAACCTTCCTTAGGTTTCAAATGGCCGAATGTTTGCTCCCCTTTCTCTCCCTTTTGGTTCGGCTAAGAAGAACAAAGTTAAGACTTTGTTTTCTTCCCATTCTTTCTATTATTCATTATGTCTCCAATAACCCAATTTCCTATTATAATATCTAATTCAACAAATAAATTGCCCATCATCAATCCATCTTGGCCGGCCACTATAAGGGAATTGGGCAAATTTGACATGCAAGTCCACCTTTGTGTTGACATGCACTAATAAGCCCTTTAAAATTAGCCTATCATATTTCACCATGTCTCATGTTGATCCCTATTTAATAATTCCTCATACAATTGGCAAAATTAGGGAATGAAATTTCCACATATGCATGTACACACATAATAAGCATAGAATATAACAATTAATTATTTTCATAACTCGGTTTTGTGGTCCCGAAACCACTTCCCGACTAGGGTCAATTTAGGGCTGTCACACTTAGTTTGCCTTTCTTGCCAAATCTAAAAACTTTCTTCCACGGGGATACTTTCAAGAACACTTTGTCACCAACTTGATAGTCAATCTCTTTTCTTTTCATGTCTGCATAAGACTTCTGTCTATCAGAAGCTACTTTCAAGTAATCTCTGATAACTTTCACTCTCTTTAGTTTCTTTAACTAAATCAACCCCGTAAATCTGATTTTCTTTAAGCTCTATCCAATACAAAGGTGTGCGACATTTACGTCCATACAAAGCTTCATAAGGTGCCATTTTCAAGCTTGACTGGTAACTATTATTATAAGCAAACTCTACCAATGACAAATATTTCTCCCAATTACCTTGAAATTCTAAGACACAACATTTGAGCATATCCTCAAGTATCTAAATAACTCTCTCTGACTGACCATCGATCTGAGGATGGAAAGCTGTAATAGAACTCAACTTTGTGCCCAAAGCTTCCTGTAACTTCTTCCAAAATCGCAAAGTGAATCTCGGGTCTCTATCTGAAATAATCGATAATGGTACTCCATGTAATCTGACTAACTCTGAAGTATACAACTCAGCCAACTTGTCAAGTGAATAATCCATAGGAACTGGAATAAAATGAGCTGACTTCGTTAGCTTATCAATCACAACCCATACTGCATCTTTCTTTCTCGGTGTCAACGGCAATCCTGTCACAAAATCCACGGCAACTTGGTCCCATTTCCACTCAGAAACTAACACAGGCTGCAATAAACCTGAAGGTACCTGATGTTTGGCTTTTACCTGCTCATAGATCAAGCATCTAGAAACAAACTCTGAGATATCTCTCTTTATTCCTACCCACCAATACATTTTCTTCAAATCATTATACATCTTTGTACTACTTGGATGAATAAACAAGGAACTGCTATGTGCTTCCTCTAAAATCTTTCAAATAAGCTCATCATTCTTTGGTACACATATCTAATTTCTAAACATTAAACAACCGTCAGAACTGATCTAAAAATCTAACTCTATACCCGACTCACACTGAGCTCTTTTGGCTTACAACTCACTGTCATCTTTTTGAACTTTATAAATTTCTTCAAGAAACATTGGCTTAGCTCTTAATTCGGCTAAGATAGAACCGTCATCCGATAAGGTTAAACTAGTGTCCAAAGCTCTTAATGCAAATAAAGATTTTCTACTTATAGCATCAGCAACTACATTTGCCTTACCTGGGTGATAATCGATCACTAGTTTATAATCTTTAATCAACTCTAGCCCTCTTCTTTGCCTAAGGTTCAAATCTTTCTGAGTCATCAAGTATTTCAAACTTTTATGATCAATAAATATTCAGCACTTCTCACCATACAAGTGATGTCTCTAGATTTTCAATGCAAATACAATGGCAGCCAGTTCTAATCATGTATCGAATAATTTTTCTCATGTGGCTTTAACTATCTAGAGGCATAAGCAATTACCTTTCCTTCCTGCATAAGTACATAGCCTAGTCCATTCAAGGAAGCATCACTGTAAATCACAAACTCTTTACCTAGTTCTGGTTGTATTAAGACAGGAGCTTCAATCAACAATGCCTTTAACTTGTCAAAACTCTGCTGACACTTTTCAGTCCATTCAAACTTGACATCTTTCTGTAGCAATCTTTTCAATGGAGTAGCTATCATGGAAAATCCCTCTACAAATCGTCTAAAATAACCGACGAGACCAAGAAAACTTCTGACCTCTAATACATTCTTGGGAGGCTTCCAATCAACAATGGCTGAAATCTTGCTCGGATCAACACTAATATCTTCACCTGAGACTATATGTGCAAGAAAACCAACTTCCCATAACCAGAACTCACTGTTGCTAGACTTGGCATAAAGCTGATTATCTCTCAAAGTCTGTAAAACTGTTCTCAAATGCTCTGAATGCTTAGTCTTATCATGAGAATAAATCAAGATATCATCAATGAACACAACTACAAATTTATCCAAGTAAGGTCTGAAATTCCGATTCATTAAGTCCACGAAAATGGTAGGAGCATTAATCAAGCCAAATGGCATCACAAGGAACTCATAATGGTTATACCTAGTCTGAAAAGTAGTCTTCGGAACATCTGACTCTTTAACTCGCAACTAATAATATCCGGATCTCAAATCTATGTTGGAGAACACAGTAGCTCCCTTCAATTGACCAAACAAATCGTCAATTCTAGGCAGTGGATACTTATTCTTAATAGTCATCTTGTTAAGCTGCCGATAATCTATGCACAATCTTATCGAACCATCTTTTTTTTTACAAAGAGCACTGGTGCACGCCATGGTGAACAATTAGGTCTTGCAAAGCCTTTCTCTGTTAGTTCCTACAACTGAACTTTCAATTCTCTCAATTCCATTGGAGCCATTTTATAAGGAGTAATAGAAATAGAACCAATTCAATACCAAACTCAACTTCTCTATTAGGATGCAAACCTGGTAGTTCTTCTGGAAACACATCAAGAAACCCACATACTATAGGCACTGATTCAATTTTCAACTCTGGATCTTTAGTATTCAACAAAAAGCAAGATAAGCTTTATATCATTTTCTCAAGAATTTCTGAGCAGACATAATAGAAATAATAGCAATTGAACTATCTGACTCATCTGAATTAACCCGAAAAATTTCACCATTTTTGCATTTCAACTCAATGAATTTCTTTCCACAATTCACTATCACGTCATGCCCAGTCAACCAATCCATACCAAGAATCACATCAAACTCATCAAATGACAATAGCATGAGATTGGCCAAAAAAAATAACCTCTAATTATCAAAGGGCAATTTTTACATACTTCGTCTACTAATACATACTGAACCAATGGATTCGATACTTTAATCACAAATCCCGTAGACTCTATGGACATGTTTATACTAGGGATCAATTTCATGCAAACATAGGAATGGGTCAAACCCGGATCAATCAAAGCAATAACATTAACATCATGAAGAGAAAATGTACCCGTAATTACATCGGGGAAGGATGCCTCTTCACGAGCACGGATAGCATAGGTCCTTGCAAGTGCTCTAACATCTAGTCTCGCTGCAGAATCTCTAGATGCACTTCTACTTGCACCTATTCTCGAACTTCTCTGAGGTCTACCTCTAACGGGGCATTGCCTGATCTTACACTTGGTATTACCTCTCTTTTAACCATCTCAGGACACTCCCAAATGAAAAGATTCGATGCACCACATCGGAAACAACCAGTCTCAGTTGCTCGAAATTAGATCTCGTAGAGAACTCTCTAGGCCTCTTGGATGTAGACTGAAATGACTTGCAAATCTGTCTTTTCTTCGTGTCTTGCATCTCAATTTTAGCTTTACCCTTTCCTTTCAGTAACTCCTCTACCTTACAAGCTCTTTCAACTAACATAACAAACTCTTTTATTTCTAAAACATCGACTGACAGTCGAAATACATCATTGAGCTCATCTTCAAATCTCTTGCACATAATCGCTTCAGTAGACACACACTCTCGAGCATAATTACTGAGTCTGAAAAATTCACATTCATATTCAGTCATTGTCATCTTACCCTGCTTTAGTTCAAGGAATTCTTTTCTTTTTTGGTCAATGAACCTCTGACTAATGTATTTTTTACGAAATTCCTCCTGAAAGAAATCCCAAGTAACCCTCTCTTTCGGTACTACTGACACAACTGTCTTCCACCAATGGTAGGTCGAGTCTCGTAAAAGTGATACAAGACACTTCATGCACTCATCAGGTGTGCAGGATAATTCATCAAAGACCTTGATAGTATTCTCGAGCCAAAATTTAGCTTTCTCTGCATCGTCATCTTAAGTAGCTCGAAACTCTTCGGCCCCTTGTTTTCTAATTTTATCAACTGGTGGCTTCTCTCTTCTGACTGTATCTGTGACTGGGGAAGCTACATGGGTAGTCTGAGGATCATGAGGGGGTGGAGGTCTAACGGCCGGATTCGTATGAACGAACTTGACAAACCATTCATTCATAGCTTGGAAGAAGGCTTCTCGAGTCCCTCCTCCCTTACTAACTTTAACGGGCCTTTCACTACTATCTGGTGGCATTGTCCCTTCTACGGGAGTGGGCACATTACTTTTTACATCATCTGCACCAACTCGTTCAGGGCCCATAACTATGAAAGAAAAACATTTTAAATTCGTCAAGAGTCGTCACACTATCAAAATATAAGCATGGCATGTACAGCTAGACTCTTACTCATATTGAATATTCCGAGAACTGACTAAAATCTTGCTCTGACACCAATAAATGTAACACTCCTTACCCGAGACAGGCGCCAGAGTCGAGCACGAGACGTTACCAGACTTATTTTACCTATTCAGGGCATAAAAAAATTTACTTTTAAAAAAAATTAATTTGCTCACATTCATCCAATAATCCCCTAAAAAGGGCCCTCGAGGCCCAAAAACGTGCAATTGGAACAGTTCATGACCAAACCGGGAACATTAAAAATTTTCCAATTACTTACACAAATCAAAACAATTTATTTCACTATTTATAATAAAACTGTCTATTAACAGTCACTAAATTAATTATAACTTGAGTTACGAAACTAAAAATTTAAATCCATAAATTTTCCCTGAAACTAGACTCATATATCTTCTTACCATAATTTTTCCAAAATTTTTGGTTTGGAAAATTAGTACAGTTTTTTCATTAAAATTTCCCCTGTTTCACAGTCCAGTGGACCTGACCTCTCTTCACTAAAAATCGATTATCTCATTATACAGAATTTGGATAATGTTTCTGTTTGTTTCTAATGAAAATAGACTCACTAAAGAATCTAGAAAAATTCTTTTTGTACAATTTCTAGTGATTTTCTAAAGTTGGAACAGGGGATCACAAAGTCACTCTGAACTAGTCTTACAAAAATTTAAATATCTCAGAATATAGATTTTCTTTGCTTGTTTTGTTTCTTTCCTATAAAAATAGACTCAATAATCTTTAATTCTATATCTCATTCACCATTTAATTCCATTTCTACAGTTTTTAGTGAATTTTCAAACTGACGTCACTGCTGCTGTTTCCTAACTGTTCCATGGCCAACTCTTACTCCTTCATAATATCTTTGCATCAAACCTCATTTAGGCATACATAATACCAAAAATTGTTCTTATTTAACTATGTCATAAGCTAATCATTACCAAGTATTCACATGCCATTCTTTAATCATATCATAAAGACATACACACACAATAGCCAAGTCCCTATACATGCCACAACTTAAAGTATTTCTAGTCACAAAATACTGAGATAGCTCATTGATAGTGTGAGGCGATCTCTGACGTCCTTACAATTTTTCGAGTTGGCTTTGCGATACTATAAAAAAGAGAGAAAAGAAAGGAACTAAGCATAAAGATTAGTAAGTTTGCATGTAAATAAATAACAACATTCTAGATGAATTATCAAGATAACCTGAACCTTTCGAATATGGACTTATCTTACCTTCCCTTTGGAACACTCTTTAAATTTTCCATTGAACCACTTGGAATACTAAGGATACACAGGTACCTTTCATTTTTAAACTTACCATTTCCATGTCTTGACATGGTCTTACGTGGTATCCTTGTCTTATGAACTCACCATTGCCATGCCTTGGCATGGTCGTACATGGGATTTTTGCCTTATTGTAGTTTATCAATGCCATGTCCTGACATGGTCTTACATGATTTCCTTACCTTGTAAAACTTACCAATGTCATGCCTTGGCATGGTCTTACTTGGTATCCTTAAACCCTAATGTCATGACATTTGTTTCCTGCACATTCCTAAGGTTCAACCGGGACTTTTCAGTATCATTTCTTTGTCAATTCTTGCTTGAAACATCGAGGAATAAATTTACAAAATAAATATATAGATGCTGAAAAATAACATCATTAATTATAAATAATAAAACATTGCATTTATTTACCGCAAACTTACCTCGATACAAAATACGATCAAATATTTTGATTTAGTCTTCAACCCTTTTCTTTCCTCGGTTTAACCCCAAATTTCATTCTTCTTGATCTATAATATCAAATTTAACATATTTAATATTCACATTTATCAAAACAATCCTTAACTTTAACTTTGGAAAAATTATGATTTTGCCCCTAAATTTTTGCATATTTACACTTTTGCTCCAAGGCTCGAAAATGAAACTTTATCCCTAATTCTTATGTTTTATAACATGCTAACCATTTATTTACCTACGGAAACATCAAATTCCCACTCTAACATGTACTTATGACCATTAGGTATTTTTACCAATTATGTCATTTTACTCGTTTTCGCTTAAAATCACTAAGCTCAAGTCGTTTAACATAATTTCAAGCTTCATATTCTACCATAAAACATCAAAATAAATACATTTCACCTGTGGGTACTTTTCCAAATATGAACCCTAGGTAAAATTATTGCTAGAATAAGCTAAATCAAGTTACCGGGCTTCAAAAATGTAAAGAACATTAAAAACGAGGCTTGGAATAACTTACTATGAAGCTTGGAAGCTTGAAAAAACCCTAACTATGAAGAACCCTTGAAATTTCAGCCTAATGAAGAAGATAGGCACATTTTGCCATCTTTTTCCCTTTTTTAATCTTTTAATTACCAAAAGACTAAAATATCGTTCATTAAAACTTTAGTTATTTTTATCTATGTATGTCCATTTTTGTCCATGAAAACCTAATGGTCTAATTCCATTTAAGCGCCTCTACTTCAATTATACTCTTCAATTTAATCCTTTATCATGTAAAACTCATATTTATCAACTTTTGCAATTAAGCCCTAGTAAGTAAATTAAGCATGCCATCTATAAAATTTTCCATCGATACTCTAACACATGCATCTAATCACTCGGTAAATTATAAAAATTAATTGGAATAAACTTTTCTATCTCGGATTCATGGTTTCGCAACCACTGTTCTATTTACTCCCTATTTTGGGATGTTACAATGTCATCTAAATTCATACCAATCCTTGTAATCTCTAATCATCAAAATGATCACTACCAAAAATGCATTATTTGGCCTAACTTCACAAACATACCAATAATCACAATTCATCAATCTAACACTTATAATAACATGTTATCATTAATCATCACACAACCAACAACTAACTCAATTCACAAAACATATTCATACACATGTATACATGGTTCAATTATACCATATAAACCAAAGTGAGCCATCACTCATGGCTATATATATACATACCAATATAAACCTTTACAAGCCAATTCAATTGACCAAAATCATTACCAAAACATAATTAACATGACTCAAAGTTCCTATACATACCATACGACCCAAAACATAGTTTTAAAGGTACCAAAGTGTTAGGGATAGTGTGATAAAGTTTCCGATGATTCTCGTGTCCGAGCTAGCTCTGAAATCACTATAAAACATGGAAAAGAAACAAAGTAAGCTATATAGCTTAGTAAGCTCGTATTTTAACAATAAGGAAATTAAGCTATATAGCTTAGTAAGCTCGTATTTTAACAATAAGGAACTATCACCCTTCATTAATCATTCAGATAGTAGAACACAATATACAACAACTCTATTAAATCTCAAAGCTATCAAATAATCATTCACATAACTTACCAAAGAACTTATCAACTCCATAGTTTCAATATTCAATTCATTACTGTACATACCTCTATCATCTCATACCAATCTCATACTCAACCATATCATTCATTTACCCGTTGAACTAGTCGGAATAGAAGTCAGATACTCAACACACGATAAGTACCTATACCATGGCCCGAAGCCAAATCAAGTTAACTTATCTGAAATTCTGATATCATGGCCCGAAGTGTAACGCCCCGATTTTTGGGCCTAGAAGTATTGGGCCTTGAGTCTGGGTTTGGGTGGAAAATGGCCTGAATAATTTAGATGTTAATATTATTTCGTATGTTTAGTTTAGTAATTAAATAAATTATGAAGGGTTTATGGTGTGAGAAAAAAAGGCCCAAGAGTAAATTTAATTCGAGGCAATTCCTGAATTTTAATTTTGGGAGAGAGGGTTCTGGCGATATGGGCTTTTAAAGTTGAGGTGGTAAGATACGACACAAATAAGGCCTTGGTAAAGTGGCAAGGTGGCGCCGCCACTAAGTTCCTAAAAAAATGGCGTCTGGGAAGGAATTAAAGGTCCAGGGTTCAAGTTTCACGGTAGGCATAATATTTTTTTTAGGCATGTGCCGGGCATGTGATCACTTAAGTGAATTTCGGTAAGGGCCTTAGGGAGGTTGGGCCAATTGTTTTAGTTGATATTAGGGTTAGGTTCTTTTCTTTTTCTGTCTTGGAGAATTAGGGTTAGCCACCTGAAAGCTTTCACTGCCATTCATCCTCTCTGAGTTCTCACAAAAGCCGAAAACGCAAATTCTTTCTCCTTGGTGCAGATTTCTTCTTCCTCTCTTTTTCCTCCATTTTCTTTCTTCCTTTTTGCTTTTTCTTCTAGCCGAAACCTTTTGATCACCGTACTCACCTCCTCTGTCAATCCCATCCTCCACAAAACCTCCATAGTCGATTGGCATAAAAGCCGAAATCCCGAAAACTCACTTCTTGTGCCGATTTTTCCAAGCCAAAATCCTTCAGTTATTTTTGTTCTTTTTGATCAACTTTCATCTTCTCTAAACCCTTAGTATCTATCGGCAACATTACTTCAAAGTTATAGCCTCAAATCGTCATCTTCTTCGTCACTTAAACAGCCAAAATACCATAGATTTAGGGACTTAAAGCCAAAACTTCAGATCTCTTGGATTCGAGTTCAACTATCGTTTAGAGTATAGATCTATATCAGATCTGCTTAGAAGTCAAAGAGGAATAAGTGGTAAGTGCTCATCACCTCAGATCTAGTCTTATTTTACAATTTAGAAAAGCCGAAGTCCCTAAAATCTAGGGAGGCTGTCGATTTGGGCATAGGGCTTTAAAGGTCTTTAACCAAAGATTTCTTTTGGTGATTAGTGTCTTCTAGAGGTTTGATCGAAGGCTTGGATCTTTGGAACAACTAGACTTAGATTTAGTCATTGGTTTTCAGCAAAAAGGTAAGACTCTAAAGGCTTTAGGGGCATGGTTCGAATATGGGTTGCTGAATATTGGGATTGGTTGTTGTGGGTTGCAATCTAAGAATTGTGGTAATCAATTGTAGGACATCGTAAGGGATCTCAGTAGCAGTCGTCGTGAAACAGGTGTGTATCGAACACCCTCTCATAGTTCAATTCGGGAAAAGCCGAAATACCGAAATTCCGGCATTTCGTGGGCTTGTGAGTGTGCGAGTGCTCACAAGATGTTTAGAAATCATTAGATCTGAAATCACCAAGTGGTAAGTTAGTCGTGTGTGAAATTTCGTGCACTTCGGTAATTGGGCCTCGATAGGCTAAAACTGGGCCCAATAGGCTTACGGGCTCATACTGGTAATAATAATAATAATATATATTATAAAAAAATATGCAATAAGTATGTTCTGTTAGACTGTGGAATCGAAATTGCTTAAACAGGTAAACTAGTTATAAAACTTGAATTAAATGGGCTTAAATTGCTAGTGGACACTGTAGGGCCCATTAGGGGTTTTAGGGCCCAATGGCTAAAATTGTGAAATTGAGACAAATAAAATATTACGATGTCAAATGGGCTAGTAAGGACAGTAACATTCGTGAGAACCCTTAAAACTGATAAAATTACTGAAATACCTTTATAGGTGGAAAATTTACAGATTTACCCCTACGAGCAAAATTACTAATATACCCCTAGGGTTAAGGTTGACCTAAATGCATGTTTGACTGTTACTATTTACTGCATGCCATGTTATTATTATCGGATGCATGGGACTGGGTTATTGATGGAGGAAGTACTGAAAGTGGCTTGACCACGTACTGGAGGCTTTGCCTCAACTTACTGATATCTGAGCAGCAACGCTGCAACTGTGGAGTGTAGGGTTGGGTGGGTTGAGCTATTCCCCACATGGAGTGTAGGGCTGGTACGGGTGGAGTGTAGTGGTTGGTTATAGGCTGGGTTGGGCTTGCATACACGAATATGTCTGTTCTGTTCTGGAATGGGCCTATGGGCCATACTGTTATCCGAAAAGGGGCTAAGGCCCAGTTCACTGTATTCTGAAAAGGGCTTTGGCCCAGTACCCGCTGTTATCTGAATAGGGTTTAGGCCCAATGGGCTTGAGCTAACTTGGGCTTTGGATGGGTTTTCCATACACACTGAGTTTTCCAAACTCACCCCCTTTCTCTTCCATCCTTGCAGGTGAGCCCTAGTTGGTGTACTTGGAGCTGGGCGGGATTCAGAGTGGCCACGAAGATTAAATTTCTGGTTTTTAAATAAGTTTCAATTAGCTTCCTTTTAAATTTTGCATTTATTTTTGATTATTTCTATTTTGGTTAAAGTTGTAATAAGGCCGCTCTATCATTTTGGGTTTTTAAATTACTTAAATCGTTTTCAACTTGAGATTCGCATCACTTAAATTGATTCTTTAAAATTGATTAGCCCTAGGGAGCATTTTATAAAAGTTACTTATTTTCAAAATATCACGATAACGGAGCAAAGCTTCCGCAACGTAAATGTTTTCAAAGGAAATAAATATTTTAAATTGACTTAAACTTAATTTGTTGTTCGTGGACAAGTAATAAGCTTAAAGTGTGGCAATGGATGTGTGCATGTCTAGGATTGGATCATGGAAGAGCTAGGTGCTTAAGTAGTCTAATTGACTCACCTCCTCTTTTCTTGAATCCTACCTGGTGCGTAGCTTCCATTCACTTTAATTTAAAATGAAAATATTCTTTGAACACTTAGAAAGATTTTAGATAAAACATGACTTCCCTAATAACGCTTCAATGTGACACGCCAGATTCGGTTGTAATGTCTAGGCCGGGTTTGGGGTGTTACACGAAGCCAAATCAGTCGATATGCATGGCCTGAAGCAAAATCGGTTTATCTCGCACCTGAAGTGCTATATCATGGCCCGAAGCCAACTCAAAGTATCCCTAATGACATGTCACTAGCATCCTAAACTATTCCTAAAGTTCAACCGGGATTCCAACTGTTGAATCTTCGTCGAATCATTTTCGAACTTGTCCGTAATCACATAATCACAATTCATGCTATATCAAAGCACATAAAACACATTTTTAATTAAATTATAACATACGAACTTAACTCAGATGTTAAAACGGTGAATCGAGTAGATTAGTCGATAACTTTATCTTTTCCCCGATCCAAATCTGTATTTCTCCTTTCTTGATCTAAAAATATTTAAAATTAACTTATTCAATCATCTATTCATTCAATTTAGTTCAAAACACACTTCAAAACACATTTACACTTTTGCCCCACATATTTCACATTTTTTACAATTTAGTCCTTATTTCATAAAATCACAAATTAATGAAATTCACAATAAACCCATGCTATCCGAATTACTATAGTACCCCTAGCAGCCCATAATTTTCATTTATTTCACATTTTAACCACTAACTTTACACATTTCTCAATTTAATCCCTATTTTGCATTTTCACTAAAAATCACTTCACAAAACTTGTATATCTATCAACAAGCATTCATAATCTATCAAGAAAATTCAAAATACACATGTATTCAACAATGGAATCATTCAAAATCTTTAACAATTTTACAAAATAGTCCCTGGGCTAGCTAGTAGTAGATGCAACGATCACAAAAACATAGAAATCATTAAAAACAAATTAAAAATACATACCCTATTGATAGAAATAAGAATGCCGAATGAAGTACCCTAGATATGTTTTCTTCTCATGCCAATTTCGGTTGTAAAAAGATAATGGGAGAAGATAATCACTTTGGTTTTATTTTAATTACCTTTAATTATCAAATTACCTATTTAACCTTAATTAAAACCCATCAAATTACATGATAATATGTCCAATAATGTCCACTCAATTTAATAATGGTGTAATTACAACATAAGGACCTTAACTTTATGGTTCTATAGCTATTAGACACCTTTAGCTATTAGAACTCAAGTTTTACGCTTTACGCGATTTAGTCCTTTTTATCAAATTGAGCAACCAATTGCTAAAATTTCTTAACGAAAAATTTACTCCATCATTAAATCATGCTTTAAACATTAAAATAATAATAAAATAAATATTTTGACCTCAAATTTGTTATCCCGAAACTACTATTCCAATTTGACTAAAAATGGGCTGTTATAATCTCCCCCCTTAGGGATTTTCGTCCCCGAAGATCTTACCAGTGAATAGGTTAGGGTACTATTTTCTCATAGCTTCCTCCGGTCCCACATAGCCTATTCAACACCGTGTCATTTCCAAAGTACTTTTACGAGAGCTATGCTTTTATTTCTCATCTGTTTAACCTCACGTGCTAGAATTTTAATCGGTTCTTTGTTGTACGTCATATCAGGTTGAATTTCAATCTTTGACGAAGAAATCACTTGTGATGACTCAAATCTATATCGACGTAACATAGATACATGGAACAAGTTATGGATTTTCTCTAGCTTAATCGTTAATGCTAACTGATATGCCACTAGCCCTATCGTTCAATAATTTCATACGGCCTGATGAATCGCAGACTCAATTTGCCTTTTCATCTGAAACGAAGTATTTTCTTCCACGAAGATACTTTCAAAAACACTTTTTCACTGATCTGAAACTCAATATATTTTCGTTTCAAATCCGTGTACGATTTCTGAAAATCTGAAGCTACTTTTAAACAATCGCGAATTACTTTCACTTTTTCTTCAGTTTCTCTAACCAAATCAACTCCATGAATCTGTTTATCGCTAAGCTTAGTCCAATACAATGGAGTTCGACATTTGCGACCATACAAAGCTTCATACAGTGCCATATTTATGCTTGATTGAAAGCTGTTATTATACACAAATTTAACTAGAGGCAAATATTTCTCCCAATTGCCTTTGAACTCTAAAATACTACATCTGAGCATATCTTCAAGAATCTAAATTACTCTCTTAGACTGACCGTCGGTTTGCGGATGAAAAGTTGTACTAAAATTCAACTTTGTTCCCAAAGCTTCTTGCAATTTCTTCCAAAATCAAGATGTAAACCTCGAATCTCTATCCGAAATAATCAAAATTGGTACCCCGTGCAATCTAATGATCTTAGCAATGTACAATTCAGCTAATCTATCAAGTGAATATTCAGTACGTGCCGGAATGAAATGTACTGATTTCGTTAATTGATCAACGACAACCCAAATAGCATCTTTCTTTTTCAGAGACAAAGGCAATCCTGATATGAAAATCCATCGTAACTCTGTCCCATTTCCACTTTGGTACATCACAGGCTGAAGTAATCCCAAAGGAACTTGATGCTTGGCTTTCACTTGCTGACAAATTAACACTTCGATACAAATTTAGAAATTTCTCGTTTCTTACCCGACCACCAATACAACTTCTTCAAACCATTGTACATTTTCGTACGTCTAAGATGAACAAATAAACAGCCACTATGTGCCTCGTGTAAAATTTTCTGAATCAACTTCGATTTTTTTGATACGCAGATTCTATCTCGGAACATCAAACAATCATCACATCCTATTTGGTACTCTGAATCACTAGTCGACTCGCATTGCACTCTTTTAGCTTGAAATTCACTATCACATTTCTGAGCTTCACAAATTTACTAAAGAAATATTGGCTTAGCTTTTAACTCAGCTAAAATCAAACCATCCTCAAATAATGTCAACAGTGTATTCATTGCTTTCAAGGAAAACAATGATTTTCTACTCAAAGCATTAGCGACTACATCCGCTTTCCCCGGGTGATAATCAATTACTAACTCATAGTTTTTTAATAATTTGAGCCATCTCTGTTGTCGCAAATTCAAATCTTTCTGAGTCGTAATATATTTTAAGCTTTTGTGATCAATAAATATGTAACATTTTTCATTGTACAAATGATGACGCCGAATTTTCAATGCAAAAACTATAGCAGCCAACTCTAAATCATGCGTTCGATAATACTTTTCATGCGGTTTCAACTGTCTGAAAGCATAGGCTATCACTTTTCCTTCTTGCATTAATACGCAACACCAATCCATTCAATGACACATCACTGTAAATAAAAAATTCTTTACCCGACTCAGGTTGAAGCAACATTAGTGCCTCAGTTAGCAATGTTTTCAATTGATCGAAGGTTTGTTGACATTTCTCGGACCATTAAACTTTACATCTTTCTATAGCAGTCTCGTCATTGGTGTAGCAATCATCGAGAACCCTTTAATGAAGTGTTGATAGTCCCAGAAAACTTCTGACCTCGGATACATTTCTAGGTAGTTTCCAATCAATTACTACAGAAATCTTGCTTGGATCAACTCGAATGCCATCCACCGAGACAATATGTCCCAAAAATCCAACTTCCTGGAGTCGAAACTCACATTTGCTGAATTTAGCATACAGTTGCTTATCTCTAAAGGTTTGCAACAAAATTCTCAAATGCTCAGCATGCTCAGACTCATCTCATGAATAGATCAGAATGTCATCAATGAACACAACAACGAATCTGTCTAAATACTGTCTAAATATCCGATTCATCAAATCCCTAAAAATGGCAGGAGCATTAGTTAGTTCAAAAGGCATAACAAGGAATTCATTGTGTCCATACCTCATTCGAAACACAGCCTCCGGCATATCTGAGTCTTTAACTCGCAACTGATAATAACTGAATCTCAAATCAATCTTTGAAAACACTGTTGCACCTTTCAACTGATCAAATAAATCATTTATTCTCGGCAACGAATACTTATTCTTTATTGTAACCCTGTTGAGGTGACGATAGTCAATACACATCCTCATTAACCCATTTTTCTTCTTTACGAACAATACAGGTGCACCCTAGGAGGAAAAACTAGGTCGTGCAAAACCTCTATCGTTAACTCTTGCAACTGAGCTTTCAACTCTTTCAACTCTGTTGGAGCCATGCTGTATGGAGTTATAGATATCGACGAAGTTCCCAGTACTAACTCAATAGCAAACTCAACCTCTCTGACTGGTGGTAACCTAGGCAATTCTTCTGGAAATACATCCAAATATTCACAAACTACAGACACCAATTCAATTTTCTTTTCAGACACTTTGGTATCTAAAACATATGCTAGGTAAGTGTCACAACCTTTTCTCACATATTTCTGAGCCAACATCGATGAAATCACTATAGGCAGTCCACTCGATTCATCAGATTCTATCCGAAGAATTTCATTAATCTGGCACTTTAATTCTATAGTCTTTCATCTACAGTTCACAACGGCATCATGTAGAATCAACCAATCCATACCCAGAATCACATCGAACTCATCAAATGGTAAAAGCATCAAGTCAGCTGGAAAACAGTAACCTCGAGTCATTAAAGGACAGTTCTTGCATACTTTGTCAACTAGAACATACTTGCCTAAGGGCTTTGATACTTTAATCATAAACTCAGTAATTTCAGCAGGCAACTTCTTATTAGACCCTAAATTCTCGTAAACATACGAATGTGTCGGTCCAGGATCAATTAAAGCAATCATATTAGTGTCGTAAAGAGAAAATGTACCAGTGATCACATTTGGAGACGACGCTTCTTCGCGAGCACGAATAGCGTAAGCTCTGGCAGGCGCTCTAGCTTCAGATCTCACTGCAGAGTCTTTTGTCACCCCTCGACTACCACTCACATTTCCAGCATTTCTTGGTGGTCTTTCTTTAGTTGACATATTACTCGGTCTCATCTTCTGAGCTTTATCTTTCTCAATCATAGCAGGATAGTCTTTAATAAAATGATCCGACAAGCCAAATTTGAAACAAGCTTTAGTACTCTTATTCCAGCATTCACCAAAATGTCTTCTCCTGCACTGTTGACACTCGGGTTTATTATTTCTCACACTGCCAACAATTGAAATAGAAGTAGCTTGAGCTTTAGAATTCACAAATTGATTCCATGATCTTTATTTTGATAACCCACTGATGCATTCGATCGACTATATGAATCTCAGAATTTCTTTGATGAAGAATGATAAAGTTTATTCATCAATCTTTTCATCAAATCTCTAGCCTCTAAATCAGCTATCTTCTTTTCTAGGCTAAAGTCTTCGGTTTTGCAAGCCTGATCAACTATCACAACAAATTCTTTCAAATCTAATATCCCGACCAGAAGATTAATATCTTTGTTCAACCCATAAACAAACCGCTTACACATAATCTCTTCGGTAGAAACATACTCCCGAGCATACTTGCTCAATTGTACAAATTCTCTCTTGTACTCAGTTACGGTCATGCAGCCTTGTTTCAATTCTAAAAACTCTTTATGCTTTTGATCCAGAAAATGTTGACTGATATATTTATTTCGAAACTCGGTCTGGAATGTAACACCCCAAACCCGACCCAGACGTTATGGCCAGATCTGACGTGTCACATGGACTTACGACTTAGTATGCATTCATTGGTTTAAGTGATTGAGGTGATCTTTGTAAAAACAGCGGTTGAATAAAAAGCCAGTTTATCAATCTTTAGGCTATCCATTTGTTGTGCTTGTTGAGTCTTGGAAAACGTTCATTAATTTTGAAAACCCGCGTAGCCTAACACTAGCAGTTTCGTCATAGTATAAATATAATAAAAAAATAAAACCATAGCGGAAAAAAGGAATTTTAATAGCGGCCTTATTACAACTTAAAACCCAAAATTAAATTAGAATATAAAAATAATAAAAATAAACTAACTTAGAAAAACCAACTTTGCAGATGATGTGGCCACTCCGAATCCCTCACAGCTCCAAGCCCACTATGGTTGGGGATTTCTGCAGAGATGAAAATAAAGGGTGAGTTCGGTAAACTCAGTGTGTAACATAACCCAACCATAGCCCAAAACAGATCAAACCTCAGAGTCAGACTTATCTGGGCCTTGGCCCAGTACAGAAATCAGAATGAAACCCATAGGTCCATAGCAGATACAGAACAAATATATCATGAATGCAGAAATCCCAACCCAGAGCCATCCATAACACCCCCGTACCAGCCTTACACCATGTGGGGAGACTACTCGACCCACCCAACCGCTACACACCACAGAAATTGCAGGAGGGTGCTAGATATTGTGACGAAGTCACCAGATACAGATATTGTGGCTAGGCCACCAGAACAGATATATATATATATATATGTGGCGAAGCCACCAGATTGCAGCGAGGCTGCCAGATATTGTGACGAAGTCGCCAGATATTGTGACGAAGTCACCAGAACAGATATATGTGGCGAGGCCACCAGATTGCAGCGAGGCTGCCAGAACGCTTCCTCCATCAATATAAACCCATGTCCCATGCAACAGAAATAATATGTCATGGCATATGTATACAGAAACAGAACATCATGCTTTTCAGAAAAAAATAACCCTAGGGGTAAAATCGTAATTTTGCATGCATAAGGGTATTTCAGTAATTATTACCTATTGCTAAGGTTTCATGCTCATTCTAATGTTTACCAAGTAATCAGAAGTACTTACCTCTTCTTTTTACCAAAGTGGGCCCGTTGGCCCATTGGCACGTTTTCGGCCCATTAAGCCCAAAAATACCGTTGAGCACAAAAATGCACACTCTGCACTCTAATCATCCAAATGCACCATATTCATTAACAACTGTCTCACGAGCGCTCCCATGCTCACGAGTTCACAAAATACCAACGTTTCGGTATTTTGGCTTTTACCGATTCAGTCTAAGGGAGGGTGTCATTTACACACCTGGTTGATCACGATTGATGATGATATCTTCCACGCGATAATCCTACAATCGATCACTAACACATTAGACCTACGAATTAATGATAACTAACATAAATCCACGTCAACTAACCCAATCATCACACAAGTTAGTCATTTACGCACGAGGGGCAAAATAGTCATTTAACACCCTAGGGGCAAATGGTAATTTACCCCACAATGGTATCTCGATAATTCTACCCTACAGGGGTATTTCAGTAATTCTATCCTACAGGGGTATTTCGATAATTCTACCTTATAGGGGTATTTCAATAATTCTACAACTTATCCACTTGGGCTTACGGATCCATTGGGACCACATGGCCCATTTCAGCCCATCGCAGCCCGAAATAGCCGTCCTACTGCTAGAGTAATGAGAAATACACACCTGTTAGGAGACTGCAGTTAATCCGTGCTCCAAACACTCTTAGGTGACGCCCAACCCAAACGAACACGTCACAAAGCGAAAGGGATCAGCTAAGAAGGGTATGCCTACTCTCCTCATGGTTTGCTCTATTTAAAGCCAGCTCTCCATCTACTCTTATGTTAGCTTCCCGATGTGGGATCCCTCCATCACCAGAGTTTAAAACCAACACCAACTCTTACCATCCCAACATAGCAAAATAATTAACCTTTGCGTGCCAAGGGATTCGAACCAAAGTCCTCTCACATGCCAACACACACCACCACCACTAGGGCATCAACTCATTTGTGTCTTAAATCCAACACATTAAACTTTAAAGCGCACCTACTTGCTTCCAGATTTATTGAAAAGAAAAACCAAAATATATTGCAAGAACCAAGACTTGAACCTTGAACCCCTTGCTTCCTCTATGGCGTCACTTCCTTGTCCCCTAAGTGGCGCCACCTTGCCACTACACCACACTCCTTTTTATGTCATCTTTTACCCCTTTACTCTTAAAAGCCCAAACGACAATTGCATCACCTATTCATAAAATTAAAATTTCGAAGACTACCACAGATTTAACCTAAGTTTGGGCCTTCCAAAGGCCCACTAACCTACTAAAATATATATATTAACCAACCAGAACACACACAAATTTTAAAAATCATAGAAACACAGAAAACCCGAAAATTGGGGCGTTACAACTCTACCCTCCTGAAAGAAATTTCGTCCTCAAAATTTTACCTGAATCAAACAGATAAGGATATTGTTAACGCATCGCCACTTCTGGCTCCCAAGTACCTTCCTCTCTGCCATGATTACGCCACAGCACCTTTACTAGCGAGCTGATTTCCTCCTCAAAATCTTAAATCTCGATCCAAAATCTGCACAGGCTCTTCCTCAAAAGTCAAGTCTGTTTGGACCTCGATCTCTGCAATAGGCACAACATGAGTAGGGTCAGAATGATACTGCCTTAAAATAGAGACGTGAAAGACATCATGAATCCTATCCAACTCTGGAGGTAGCTCCAACTGATAAGCCACTGGACCCACTCGCTTAAGAATTTGATAAGGCCCAATGAACCGTAGACTTAACTTGCCTTTCCTCCCAAACCTTAATATTTTCTTCCAAGGTGAAACCTTCAAGAAGACCATATCACCCACAGAGTATTCAATTTCCTTGCGCTTCAAATCTGCATATGACTTCTGTCTATCAGATACTTCCTTCAACCGGTCTCTAATAAACTTGACCTTATCCTCAGTATCTGCCACCAACTCAGGTCCAAGAACCTGTCATTCGCCCAACTCGGTCCAACAACTAGGTGTACGACATCTTTGCCTATACAGTGCCTCATAAGGAGCCATTCAAATACTTGCCTGATAACTATTGTTGTATGCAAACTCTGCCAACGGTAAGTAATCCTCCCAACTGCCTCGAAAGTCAATAACGCATCCGCTTAACATGTCTTTCAGAATCTGAATAACCCTTTCCGACTGACCATCAGTCTAAGGATGAAAGGCTGTACTAAAGTTCAATCGCGTACCCAATGCCTCATGCAACTTTTGCCAAAATCGAGATGTGAATCTAGGATCTCAATTAGAAATAATCGACACTGGCACTCCATGAAGTCGCACTATTTCCGCCACATACAATTTGGCTAACTTCTGAAGTGAATAATTAGTGCGGACAGGAATTAAATGAGCAGATTTGGTCAACCTATCCACAATTACCCAAATCGAGTCCTTCTTCTACTGTGTCAAGGGTAACCCACCCACAAAATCCATGGTTACCCTCTCCCACTTCTAAAGTGGTACTTTCACTAGCTGCAAAAGTCCGGAAGGTAATTGATGTTCAGCTTTCACTTGCTGACAAGTCAAACATTTTCCCACAACTTCCGTTACCTTTCGCTTCAATCCAGGCCACCAATACAACTTTAAGTCGCGATGCATTTTACTCCCTCCAGGATGCATAGCACAGACCTCCATGAGCTTCTTTTAGAATTGCTTGCCTCAAGTCGGAGTCCTTCAGAATACAAACTCTACCTCGGTAACACAGAACTCCCTCACTGTTCAGTCTGAACTCAGAAGTATCCCCATTCTTAACCTGCAGGAATCGAGAAACCAAGGACTCATCCCTCGATTGTTTTTCCTTAATCTCATCCACCCAGGTCAGCCTAACCTGCAGTTCTGCTAACAGACTACCGTCGTCATACAGATTCAAACAAGCAAACATGGCTCTCAGATCAGATACAGTTCTACGACTTAGGGCATTAGCCACCACATTAGCTTTGCCTGGGTGATACTCAATCGCGTAATCATAATCCTTAAGCAACTCTATCCATCTCCGCTGCCTAAGGTTCAGCTCCTTCTGAGTCAGCAAGTACTTAAGACTCTTATGATCAGGTATATAATACACTTTTCTCCGTACAGGTAATGTCTCCAAATCTTAAGCGCAAAGATTACCGCTGCCAACTCCAGATCATGAGTAGGATAGTTAACTTCATGTGGTTTAAGCTGTCGCGATGCATAAGCAACCACTTTTCCCTCTTACATCAGCACACAGCCCAACCGTACATGTGATGTATCACTGCATATGGTAAAATCTTTTCCAGACTCCGGCTGAATCAGTACAAGTGCCTCAGTCAGAACTTTCTTCAGCTTCTCAAAAGATTCCTGTTGTTTCTCAGTCCAAACAAACGGTACTCCCTTCCTTATAAGCTTTGTCAAAGGCGCTGCCATCACAGAAAATCCTTCCACAAACCTTCTATAGTACCCAGCTAAACCCAAAAAACTTTGAATTTCTGACACTGACCTCGGTGGCTTCCATTCCAGAGTCGCTTCAATCTTTCGAGGGTCCACCTTGATCCCTTCAGCAGAGACAACATGCCCCAAGAAAGTTACCTCTCTCAACCAGAACTTACACTTACTGAATTTCGCATAAAGCTCCTTCTCCCTCAGCACTTGCAGCACAATACAAAAATGCTCATCATGCTTCTCCTCAGTTTCAGAATAAACCAGAATATCATCGATAAAGACGACCACGAATTGATCCAAGTATGGCTAGAACACTCGATTCATCAGATCCATAAATGCCGCAAGTGCTTCGTCAACCCAAATGGCATAACCAAGAACTCATAGTGACCATACCGAGTTTTGAATGCCGTCTTGTGAATATCCACCTCCTTAACCCTCAACTGATGATACCCAGATCGAAGGTCAATCTTGGAAAATACTGAAGCTCCTCTAAGTTGGTCGAATAAATCATCGATTCTCGATAGTGGGTACTTGTTCCTAATAGTCAGTTTGTTCAACTGCCGATAATCGATGCACATCCGCATTGACCCATCTTTCTTCTTTACGAACAACACTGGTGCTCCCCACGGAGACACACTTAGTATAATGAAGCCTCTATCCAATAACTCTTGAATTTGGGCTTTCAGCTCTACCAACTCCTTCATTGCCATCCTATAAGGTGCAATGGACACCGGTGCCGTTCCAGGCAATAAGTTGATTCAAAACTCAACCTCTCGGTTTGGGGGCAAACCTGGAATCTCCTCTGGAAAAACATCTTGAAAATCCTTGACGGTTCTAATTTTATCCACTGTCAGATCCTCAGTTTTCAATTGGCTTACAAATGCCAAATAAGCCTCACATCCCTTTCGAATCCACTTCTCGGCTCTCAATGCCAACACCACATTAGACAGATAATCCCTACGCTCACCTATCACCAAAACCTCCTCATCCTTTGTGGTCTTTAACATTATTCTCTTAGCAGCACAATCCAGAGTAGCCTTATGCTTAACAAGCCAATCCATTCCCAAAATGAGATCGAATTCTCTGAAAGGTAGCTCCATCAGATCTCTAAAGAAAACTTTTCCTTGAGTTTCTATAGGCAAATCTCTATACAATTTATCTACCCTAACCGAATGACCCAAAGGACTTAGTACAGATACCCCACTCACGATCTTCTTAGAGCACACACCCAGTGACCCAGATATAGCATACGCAACATATGAATGGGTAGATCCAACATCTATCAACGCAGTGTATTGCATACTAGAAATCAGAAATGTACCAGTTATGACGTCAGGTGCATCACCCTCCTCTTAACGACGAGCTGCATACACCAACGCCGGCTGATGAGCCTCAGCACATCCAGCACCCCTGCCAGGCGCTCCTCTTCCTCGACCGTTTCCATTACCACCTCTGCCTTGCCCACGTCCTCTTGGAAACTGTGGTCTACCCCTCACTGGTTGAGTGACCCTCTGCTCTAAAACTTGAACCTGATCTGGTTCCTAGGGACAATCCTTAACCCTATGCTCCATAGATCCGCATCGAAAACAAGTACCAGAATGTTTCTGACACTCGCCCATATGCATCTTCCTACAATTCCTACAACCCTGCGGTCTAACAGCATTCATCGATACTGCTCAAACTGGCTCCATTACCCTTGCTCTCTTAAAATTCCTGTTCATACCACCTGAAAGTCTTGAATCTCTCCTAAAATGGTTCCGATCTTTCTCACGATTCTGTCTTTCTGTATGCTTCACTTCCTCAGCTATCTTAGCTTTCTCCACTAAAGCAGTGAAGTTACGCTCCCTTTGCAGAGCAATCAGCACCCTAAGTTCATCTCTCAGACCATCCTTGAAGCGTACGCTGCGCTCATACTCTGTAGTGACAATCCCAGAAGCATACCGGCTCAGTCTCAGAAACTCAGACTCATACTCAGCCACTGACTTACTCCCTTGGACCAGGTTCAGAAATTCTTTCCGGCGAGCGTCCACGTAACTAGCCCCAACATACTTTCCTTTGAAGGCTATCTTAAACAGCTCCCAAGTCACACTGTCAACAGGAGTTCCATCTTTCACCGTGAGCCACCACTGATAAGCCTCATCCCTGAGTAACGATATGGCTCCCTTCAGCTTCTGCTCCATAGAGCAGTCCAGATCATCCATAATCCGCTCTGTGGCTTCTAACCAATACTCAGCCACATTCGGAGCTACACCAGATATGCCCCTAAATATCTCCGCTCCATTGGCCCGGAGCCACTCAGAAATAGACCCCCAAATTTCGTTTCCCGTACTTGCCCCAGCAACCCTTTCCAAAACTCAGAGCATTGCCTGGGACAGAGCATCGTCCCCGGCACCTTGATCATGAGACTCTACCTCTGTTGCCGGTGGTACCGGTGCATCTATTGCCGGCGCATGTCCTGAAGACGAAGATTTAGCCTGAGCATTACCTCAGCCTCGTCCACGGCCTCTTCAACAAGCTACTCGTGTACTTCTTTTGTATTATCACATTAAAAATTTTATGAATCAGTTTAATATTTCAGTGTTTAATACAGATATCTTATGAATAACAGTAATTTAAAGTTTGAGTTTGTTTCCTTTTGTGGTAGCCTAGCTACAGTCTCAGTCTACTTATCAGAGTTTCTATAGTTCCAGTGTTACCCTAACTAAAGTACAATTATAAGGTTTTGTACAAGCATATAACAGATATTTCAGAAACAATCAGAAAGGCTCAGAAAACTTACAGACTTGGGCCAGAGATTCGGTGTACTACCTTCTAAAAAACCTAATATTAGAAAACCGATTTTAATCTTTAAAATCATCTATTTGTAAAGAGAAAATATTGGAAACATTCTCGAAAACAATTTATAATCAAGTTCCAAAAAAATGACTTTCGAAAACCTTTATTCAATGTTTCCTTACAAACTCCCATTTTTAGACCCACCCAACCCAGAGCCATCCACAACACCCCCGTACCAGCCTTACACCATGTGGGGAGACTACTCGACCCACCCAACTGCTACACACCACAGAAATTGCAGCGAGGCTGCCAGATATTGTGACGAAGTCACCAGATATAGATATTGTGGCTTTGCCACCAGAACAGATATATATATATGTGGCGAAGCCACCAGATTGCAGCGAGGCTGCCAGAATGCTTCCTCCATCAATATAAACCCATGTCCTATGCTTCCTCCACCAATATAAACATCATGCTTTTCAGAAAAAAATAACCCTAAGGGTAAAATCGTAATTTTGCATGCATAAGGGTATTTCAGTAATTATTACCTATTGCTAAGGTTTCATGCTCATTCTAACGTTTACCAAGTAATCAAAAGTACTTACCTTGTCTTTTTACCAAAGTGGGTCTGTTGGCCCATTGGCCCATTTTCGGCCCATTAAGCCTAAAAATATCGTTGTGCACGAAAATGCACACTTTGCACTCTAATCATCCAAATGCACCATATTCATTAATAACTGTCTCACGAGTGCTCGCACGTTCGTGAGTTCACAAAATACCAATGTTTCGGTATTTCAGCTTTTACCGATTCGGTCTAAGGGAGGGTGTCGTTTACACACCTGGTTGATCACAATTGATGACGATATCTCCCACGCGATAATCCTACAATCGATTACTAACACATTAGACTTACGAATTAATGATAACTAACATAAATCCACGTCAACTAACCCAATCATCACACAAGTTAGTCATTTACGCACGAGGGGCAAAATAGTCATTTTACCCTCCAGGGGTAAATCGGTAGTCCTACCCTACAGGGGTATTTTAGTAATTCTACAACTTATCCACTTGGACTTACGGACCCATTGGGACCACATGGATCATTTTAGCCCATCGCGGCCCGAAATAGCCATCCTACTGCTAGAGTAATGAGAAATACACACCTGTTAGGAGACTGCAGTTAATCCGCGCTCCAAACACTCTTAGCTGACGCCCAACTCAAACGAGCACGTCACAAAGCGAAAGGGATCAGCCAAGAAGGGTATGCCTACTCTCCTCATGGTTTGCTCTATTTAAAGCCAGCTCTCCATCTACTCTTATATTAGCTTCCCGATGTGGGATCCCTCCATCACCAGAGTTTAAAACCAACACCAACTCTTGCCGTCCCAACATAGCAAAATAATCAATCTTTGTGTGCCAAGGGATTCGAACCAAAGTCCTCTCACTTGCCAACTCACGCCACCACCACTAGGCCATCAACTCATTTGTGTCATAAATCCATCACATTAAACTTTAAAGCGCACCTACTTGCTTCCAGATTTACTCTTAAAAGAAAAACCAAAATATATTGCAAGAGCCAAGACTTGAACCTTGGACCCCTTGCTTCCTCTATGGCATCACTTCCTTGTCTCCTAAGTCGCGCCACCTTGCCACTACACCACACTCCTTTTTGTGTCATCTTTTACCCCTTTACTCTTAAAAGCCCAAACGCCAATTGCATCACCTGTTCATAAAATTTAAATTCCAAAGACTACCACGGATTTAACTTAAGTTTGGGCCTTCCAAAGGCCCACTAACCTATTAAAATATACATATTAACCAACCAGAACACACACAAATTTTAAAAATCACAGAAACACAGAAAACCCAAAAATTGGGGCGTTACATGGAAGAACTCTCAAGTGACCTTCTCTCTCGGCACCACTGACACTAATGTATACCACCACTAATACGCAGACGTGTAAGAAAGCTGATGAAACACTCGAATTGTATTTTCAAGCCAAAACTTGACTCTCTCAAGGTCATCATCAACATTAACTCTGAACTCTTCAGCCCCGTGTTTACAGATCTTATCTACTAGA
Source organism: Gossypium hirsutum (assembly GCF_007990345.1). Lineage (NCBI taxonomy): Eukaryota > Viridiplantae > Streptophyta > Magnoliopsida > Malvales > Malvaceae > Gossypium > Gossypium hirsutum. Next base: position 90,232,112 of record NC_053431.1, read on the forward strand.
GGCTTGTTCAATCTTAAATGCTCGACTCCTTGAGGAGCTACAAGAACCAGTTGGGGATTAAAAGGGGGCAGAGGTTGTTGAGCAGTCGAGTTCGTACGAATGTATTGAGTGAACCACTCGTTCATCATTTGGAAGAAAGCTACTTTAGCCTCTCCCCCCTGACTGCCCGTTACAGGTCTAGAATCAGACAACGCTGTCCCTTGAGTAGGAGCGGACGCATTACTCTCAGCCTCATCAATTATAACTCGATTAGGATCCATTTACTATATGAAAACACATTTTAAAATGTCAGGAGTCATCACACTATCACAGCTTATATATGGCATGTATAGCTAGACTCTCACACATGCTACGTTAGTCCTAGAATCGACTAAACCATAGCTCTAATACCAAAAAAATGTAACACCCCTCACCCATATTCAATTTCAAAATAGTATGGAGCATTACCAGACTTACAACACAATTACACGAACTTTTCACATGCATAATATCATTTCATACAATCATCATTCAAACTTAATCAATTTCTCCCTTATACGAGCCTACAAGGCCCTAAACATGCTTTGGAAATGGTTCGAAACTAAACCTATATCTCAAGAAACTTTCACGAAACTTTGAAAATTTTACTCAAAATAGGGACACATGCCCTTGTGGCCAGGCCTTGTGTCTCACACGGCCACCAGACATGCCCGTGTCACAGGCCGTGTGGACATCTGAAATGGAAGCACATGGTCGTGTCTCAGCCCAAGTCTGAACCTGTGTAACTTTCTGACTTCGGTCACACAGCCAACATTCATGCCATTGTGGCTAGCCTGTGTGCCTTAAAAATGGCCACACATGTCCGTGTGCTAGGCCATGCCAAACCTATAGGGTATACTGACTTATACCACACGGCCAAGTCGTATGCCCGTATGTGAGGCCGTATGGAGCATACTGACTTGATTTTAATTTCAACACTAGGGGACACACAGTCATAAACTTGACAGTGTATCACACACGGCTTGTAATAGCCCAAAATTGGGTCTAGTTGGAACAGAGGTTTCGGGACCACAAAATCTGAGATATAAATAATTATTTTATGATTATTTTGTGGTCTATGATATGATTGCATGATTGTGTGAAAATTTCGTGAAGAAATTCTATGCATAAAGTGCTTAATTCGAAGTTAGGGACTAAATTGAATAAGTTGCAAAACTTGCATTCTAGAAGTTTCTAGTATGAAATTGATTTGAAATATTAATTATGAGGTCTTAAATAGAAATTTGACCAATTTCTAAGTTATGGACAAAAATTGGACATGGATGGAATTTTTGAAAAGTTTAGTAGTAAGGGTATTTTGGTCATTTAGGGGTAAAATGAATTAAAATACAAAATTAAAAGCCAATTTTGCTCATCTTCTTCACCATGGATGTGTATACCAAGGGAGACTCCATGCTATGGTTTTCAAGCTTCCCAAGCTCAATTGTAAGTCCGTTCTAACCCCGTTTTTCAAGTTCTTTACGTTTTTGGTGTCTCGGTAACTTGATTTAGCTTATGCTAGCAATAATTCAACCTAGGGTTCATATTTGGAAAAATACCCATAGGTAAAATTTGTGTATTCTGGTGTTTTATGATACAATATGAGGTTTTAAGTTATGTTAGACAACTTGTGCTACTCGGTTTTAAGTGAAAACGAGCAAAAGGGCTTAATCGGTAAAAATACCTAATAGTCATAAGTATATGTTAGAGTGAGAATTTGATGTTTCCATAGAAGGGAAAAGTGATCATCATGTCATAAAACATAAGAATAAGGGATTAAGTTTAATTCCCGAGCCTAGGGGAAAAAGTGTAAATATGCAAAAGTTTAGGGGCAAAATTGTAATTTTTCAAAAGTTTGAGTTAAGGACTGTTTTGAATAGTACATTAATTAAATAAGTAAAATATGATGTTTTAGATCCCGAAAAACGAGATTTGAACCTAGAATGAGAGAAAAATTGAATATTGGGAAAGTTGGTAAAATGACCGTTTTAATATCAAGGTAAGTTCATATGTATAATAAGCATTAATTTATGCATGCTTCAATGTAAAATTGATATATTTACTATGCTCTCCGAGGTGTTGAAAGTATGTAAGTTGCTATGATAATAATACAACAATAATGCTGTAATTTATATTTGAAAGTTAAATTTAGTGAATTAATTGAATTATGTTAAATTAAATGATTATGGTGCCAAGTTTATGAATTGATTTAAAAATATGTCTATGGTACATGAAGTGCATTGAATTATCATACATAAATATGATTTCTATGATTATGGATATTATGGGAAATTGTAAGTTCATATGATTTTTAATAAGACAATGTGTAATTTAATGTTATTGCGTTGATATTAAATGAGATGTAAGTTTATATGTAAGTAATACATCACTATTACTTGTATTATGATATTTTATAAAAATATTGGAAATATGTTTGTGGATAATTACATGATTGGTGAAATTGTTGGGAAAGAGAGAGAAATCTTGGTTGAACCTTCGGAAAGATTGGATGATACAGATGGTATGTAGCTAGGTCACATGTATAGTGCTGAGTGCACATCATGTGTACAAGAGAGCTACAAGACATTATGATGTAGCTAGGTCGCATGGGTGATACTATGTGTACACCATGTAGACAAGAGAGCTACGGGATATATGTAGCTAGGTCGCATGCGTGGTTCCAAGTGAAGGACACCATGTAGACAAGAGAGCTACGAGATAAACTGGCTAGGTCACATGGGTGGTACTAAGTGTTCACCATGTGTACAAGAGAGCCGAACTATATGATGGGTGGAGCTATGTGTTGAAACCACCAAGTATCGAGGATTGATCCAAAGTGTTCAACGGGAGACTCTCTATGTATTGTTTTGTGAGTTTGTGATGAATAAGTGCAGGAACTTGGTTATGTGAATGATGTGTTCATTAAGTGACTAGGATGTGGTAAGGTTATAAACAAGTAAGTTATACATGAGGATGATTTTATGGTGACCTTGTGATCATGGGCCTATACTTGTGATGTATGAAATGTGGTGAAAATGATTTGTGATATGTATGTTAAAATGAGGTTAATACAAAGAAAGTGTGAAAGAGTGAATTAGCAATAAAATTGTTTTGGATAGTAGCAGTGACGTGATTTTGAAAAATCACCAAAAATAGTATAAATTGAATCAGAGACTGAATGAGATATAAGATTAAAGCTTAATGAGTCTATTTTCATAAAAAATAAACATAAAAAGCAAAGGAGTTCTATATTTTGAGATATTTATGTTTTTGTGAGACTGATTCAGAATGATTACGTGATCCCCTGTTCTGACTTTGGAAAATCACAAAAATTTGGAGAAAAATAATTAGAGTCTCAAAATTATATTTTTAAAATCCATAATGAGTCTATTTTCAAGATAAATCAACAGTAACATTATCTGAGTTCTGTACTGTGAGATAATTATTTTTTAGTGAAGAGAGGTCAGAACTGTCAGAAAGTGAAACAGGGGAAATTTTAATGAATAAACTGTACTAATTGGCTAAACGAAAAATTATGAAAATTTTATGGTGGAAAGATATGTGAGTCTAGTTTCAGGGGAAATTTATGGATCTTAATTTGGAGCTCTTTAGCTCGAATTATAAATAATTAAGTGACCATGACTCGTGTGGACAGTTTGATGTGAACATTTATTAGTAAATTGTGAAATCGTACTTACAAGAATGCTATATACATTAAGGATGTGGAATGGAGAGGAGGAGGAGGAAAATAAATATATGTGGAATACATGGAAACTATGGTATATGAAATATTGATATAATGAAATAAATGATATGTGTTTATAAGAAAACAAAAAGAGAATGTTATGTATCATGACATGTATATATATATATATGACTAGTCTCAATGTAATGCTTGTTGGGTATGGAATTGAATTGAAATGTTTCAGGCAAACATGTTATTCTGCGCATCTGAATCGTGGTATTTTATAAAGATATGATGTAGCTTTAAATATGAATTCTTGATGATTAAGCTGAAGATATTTGGTAAGATGATAATCTCGGTAAAAATGTATAAGTGGTACTATAATAAACAAGGTAAAATGAGTATGAGAGACACATGTATGATGACATACAAATGCTATGTTTGTGGTTTAATTGAGGATGTTTAATCATTAAATGAATACCATGTTATATGCTTTTGATTTTGTGTAAGTGTGTAAGAGATCAAGGTTGACCAAAGCTTGGAAAATAGCCTAGGTATGTTCCACACAGGCAGAGACACGACCATGTGTCTCAGCCGTGTATAGAACACGACTTTGGGACACGGGCGTGTGGAGCCTTAAAGCATGAAATTTCCAAGATTTTCGTAAGTTCTCGGTTTAGTTCCAAACCCTTTCTAAAGTATGTTTTGGGCTCCGTAGACTCAAATAAGGGGCTATGTGTAAGAGAATGAACGCTTTGAAATATGAATAAAATTTTATGGCTTGTATTTTAGTTTAATGTTTGTATGTTTGTCTGGTAACGCCTCGTACCTTAGCCCGGCCTCAGATACGGGTAAGGGGTGTTACACGGCTGAGACACACATTGTGTCTCTGCTCGTGTGGACAAAAAATAGGCTATTTACCAGGCCATTTTGCCACCCCATTTGGTACGCACCTTCACCTACACATATGGCACAAAAGCAACGCAAAATAAGCAATCCAAAACAACCGAATCAAGCCTAAATACTACCATTTCAATACTAACTAAATCAAGGCACATAAGTACCACAATATGTCATCTAAATTCATACCAATCCTTGTAAACTCTAATCATCAAAATGATCACTACCAAAAATGCATTATTTGGCCAAACTTCACAAACGTACCAATAATCACAATTCATCAATCTAACACTTATAATAACATATTATCATCAATCATCACACAACCAACAACTAACTCAATTCACAAAACATATTCATACACATAAAAACAAGGTTCAATTATACCATATAAACCAAAGTGAGCCATCACTCATGGCTATATATATGCATACCAAAATATAAACCTTTACAAGCTAATTTAATTGACCAAAATTATTACCAAAACATAATTAACATAACTCAAAATTCCTATACATGCCATACGACCTAAAATATAGTTTTAAAGGTACCAAAGTGTCAGTGGATAGTGTGATGAAGTCTCTGACAATTCCCGTGTTTGAGCTAGCTTTGAAATCACTATAAAACATGGAAAAGCAACAAAGTAAGCTATATAGCTTAGTAAGCTCATATGTTAACAATAAGCAGCTATCATCCTTCATTAATCATTCAAATAGTAGAACACAATATACAACAATTCTATTAAATCTCAAAGCTATCAAATAATCATTCACATCACTTACTAAAGAGCTTATCAATTTCATAGTTTCAATATTCAATTTATTACCGTACATACCTATACCATATCGTACCAATCTCATACTCAACCACTTCATTCATTTACCCGTTAAACCATTCAGAATAGAAGTCGGATACTTAAGGGTATTGTAACGCCCTGAACCCGAGACCGTCGCCAGAGTCGATCACGAGGTGTTAACGGACTTAATTCATTAATTAAACAGCTCAAACAATTTATTTTAGAACTTCCAGACAAACTAGCTAACTGCGTCATTGTCGCTTAAAAATTCATATCTCGAGTTAGAAAACTTGAAATCCAATTCCATAAATTTTTCTCGAAAATAGACCCATATATCTATCAACTAATTTTTTTCTAGAATTTTTGGTTAGGCTAACTAGTAAAGTTTATTAGTTAAATTCTCCCCTGTTTCAAGGTTTGACTACTCTGACCCCTATGTATTTCGAATTAAATATCTCCCTTTACAGAGTTTCAATTATTATTTCGTTTGTTTCTTATAAAACTAGACTCAATAAGGAACCTGTAAATGTAAAGAATGACTTCTAATTGTCTTTGTACAATTTTTGGTGAATTTCCAAAGTCAGAACAGGGGATCCAAAAATCGCTCTGGCCCTATTTCACAAAAATTTAAATATCTCATAAAATTTAACTCATATACCTATTTTGTTCCATCCATATGAAAATAGACTCATCAAGATTTAATTCTATATCTCATTCACTATCTAAATCCATTTCTACTATTTTTCGTAATTTTCCAAATTCACGTCATTATTGCTGTCCGATACTGTTTTAAAGCTAATTTCACCTTTTTCATGATTTCTATGGAATAACTAGCATTTAGGCATACATAACACCAAACATGTCCTTGATTAGTCATTCCAATAGCTAAACATTATCAAGCATTTACATACCATTCATCAGCCATATCATAAGATCATACACACAAAATGGCTACGATGCTATACATGCCATACTCAAAATGAAACGACTAGCTATACCAAAATAATCCTCGTGATAGTGTGCCCGGACCTCTAACGTACTTTACGATCCCCGAGTTAGCTTGACAAAACTATAAAAAGAAGGAAAATAAAGGGGGTAAGCATTAAGCTTAGTAAGTTTGCATGCAAATAAATAACAACATTCATAAGAATTATCTTACTACTTGGCATGATACTACTTAATGCAACTTCATTAATTGTCATAGACATATTTTAAACTTCTTCACTTACTCACTTACTGAAATACTTACTTAATCAAATTTATTAATACATTTTTCTTACCTTTTTCCTTATCAAGCATGCATTAACATTATATACTTACCTTTGCTCTTCTAGCATGAACTTGTCTTACTTTTTTAGTATAACTCGTCTTACCTTACCTTACCTTACCTTGATATTCTTTTTAAATTTTCCCGTTGAACCACTTGGAATATTAAGGATACGCGGGTACCTTACCATTGCCATGACTTGTCATGGTCTCACATGATATCCTTTTGAAAATTACCATTGCCATGTCTTGACATGGTCTTACATGGTATCCTTGCCTTATGAACTCACCAATGCCATGCCTTGGCATGGTCTTACATGGGACCTTTGCCTTATAGTAACTTAGCAATGTCATGTCTTGACATGGTCTTACATGATTTCCTTGCCTTAGAAACCTTACCAATTTCCATGCCTTGGCATGGTCTTACATGGTATCCTTAAACCCTAATGTCACGACATTTGTATCCTACACATTCCTAAGGTTCAACCGGGACTTTCTGAAATTACTTCTCCGTCAATTCATGCTTGACTCTTCTTTGAATAATTTCATAAAATAAATATACATGTGCTGGAAATTAACAACATTAACATAAAATAATAGAATATTGCATTTATTTACCGCAAACATACCTCGAAACAAAATACAATCAACTATATCGATTTAGTCCACTATCTTTTTCTTTCCCCGGTCTAACTCCAGATTTTGTTCTTCTTGATCTATAATAAAAAAATTTAGCTTATTTAATACTCACATTTATTAAAACAGTCCTTGACCCAAGCTTTGGCAAAATTACATTTTTACCCCTAAACTTTTACATATTTACACTTTTCCCCAAGGCTCGTAAATTAAACCTCATCCTATTTTCTTATGTTTTATGACATGATGATAATTTTTCCCTTCTATGGAAACATCAGATTTACACTCTAACATGTACTTATGACTATTAGGTATTTTTATCGATTAAGCCCTTTTACTCGTTTTCACTTAAAACCGTGTAGCACAAGTTGTCTAACATAATTTAAAACCTCATATTCTATCAGAAAACACCAAAATACACAAATTTCACCTATGGGTATTTTTCCAAATATGAACCCTAGGTTGAATTATTGCTAGCATAAGTTAATTCGAGCTATCGGGATTCTAAAAACGTAAAGAACATTAAAAATGGGGCTTGGAATCACTTACTATGGAGCTTGGAAGCCTGAAACAAACCCTAGCTATGGAGAACCCTTGAAATTTTGGCCTAATGAAGAAGATGGACAAAAATTGGCTTTTAATTTTGTTTGTAATTCATTATAATAACTAAATGACCAAAATGCCCTTAATTAAAAACTATGGTGTTTTATTTTCTTTTAGGTATTTTTGTCCAAACTAGTATAATTGTCTAATTACTATCCAAGGACCTCCACTTTAAAAACCCATTACTCACAAGTACTTAATACCTTTGTGAACTAGAACACACATTTTACAACTTTTTCAATATAGTCCTAAATATCAAATTGAACCCTCTATCGATAAAATTTCTAAACGAAATTTTCACACAATCATGCAATCATGCCATAGACCTTAAAATGATAACAAAATAAATTTTTCTACCTTGCATTTGTGGTTTCACAGCCACTGTTCCATTTAGGCCCTATTTCGGGATGTTATATTTCTCCTCTCCTTTAGGGATTTTCGTCCCCGAAAATCTTACCTGTGAAGAGATTTGGGAACTGTTTTTGCATAGCCTCTTCGGGCTCCCATGTAGCCTCGTCTACCCCATGTCTATTCCATAGTACTTTCACAAGTGCAATACTTTTGTTCCTTAATTGCTTTACCTCTCGAGCTAGAATCTTTACCGGTTCTTCACCATAAGTCATGTCTGGCTGAATCTCAACCTCTGTCTGAGAAATCACATGTGACGGATCTGAACGATAACGACATAGCATAGACACATGAAATACATTATGATTCTTCTCTAACTCAATCGGTAAAGCTAACCGATATGCTAATGGTCCGACTCTCTCAATCACTTCAAACGGTCCAATAAAATGTGGACTTAGTTTGCCTTTCTTGCCAAATCTGAGAACTTTCTTCCACGGGGATACTTTCAAAAACACATTGTCACCAACTTGATACTCAATCTCTTTTCTCTTCAAATCTGCATACGACTTTTGTCTGTCTGAAGCTGCTTTCAAGCAATCTTGTCAGCGGGGTAGCTATCATGGAAAATCCCTCTACAAATCGTCTATAATATCCGGCAAGACCAAGAAAACTTCTAACTTCTGATACATTTCTAGGAGGCTTCCAATAAACAATGGCTGAAATCTTGCTCGGATCAACCTTGATACCTTCACCTGAGACCATATGTCCAAGAAAACCAACTTCTCGTAACCAGAACTCACTTTTGCTGAACTTGGTATACAATTGATTATCTCTTAGAATCTGTAAAACTGTTCTCAAATGCTCTGCATGCTCAGTCTCATCATGAAAATAAATCAAGATATCATTAATGAAAACAACTACAAACTTATCCAAGTACAGTCTGAAAATTCAGTTCATTAAGTCCATGAAAATGGCAAGAGCATTAGTTAAGCCAAATGGCATCACAAGGAACTCATAATAACCATACCTAGTCCAGAAAGCAGTCTTCAGGACATCTGACTATTTAACTCGCAACTGATAGTATCCGGATCTCAAATCTATCTTAGAGAACACAGTGGCTCCCTTCAATTGATCAAACAGATCATCAATTCTAGGCAATGGATACTTGTTCTTTACTATTACCTTGTTAAGTTACCGATAATCTATGCACAATCTCATCGATCCGTCTTTTTTTTTCACAAATAGCACTGGTGCACCCCATGGTGAACTACTGGGTCTTACAAAGCCTTTATCTATTAATTCCTACAAATGAGCATTCAATTCTTTCAATTCCAATGAGACCATTCTATAAGGAGCAATAGAAATGGGCGTGGTACCTGGAATCAACTTAATACCAAACTCAACTTCTCTAACAGGAGGCAAACCTGGTAGTTCTTCCGGAAACACATCGGGAAACTTACATACCATAGGTACTGATTCAATTTTCAATTCTGGATCTTTAGTGTTCAACACAAAAGCAAGATAAGCTTCATACCCTTTTCTCAAACATTTCTGAGCAGACATAATAGAAATTATGGCAAATGAACTATCCGACTCTTCTGAATTAACCCGAAGAATTTCACCAATTTCACACTTCAACTCAATGAATTTCTTTCCACAATTCACTATCACATCATGTGTAGTCAACCAATCCATACCAAGAATCACATCAAACTCATCAAATGGCAATAGCATGAGATCAGCCGGAAAACAGTAGCCTCTAATCATCAAAGGGCAATTTCTACATACTTTATCTACTAATACATGCTTGCCTAATGGATTCGATACTTTAATCACAAATTCTGTAGATTCTATAAGCATACTCATACTAGGCATCAATTTCATGCAAACATATGAATGGGTTGAACCCGGATCAATCAAAGTAATAACTCTAGTATCATGGAGAGAAAATGTACCCATAATCACATCGGGGGAGGATGCCTCTTTGGGAGCACGGATAGCATAAGTCCTCGCAGGTGCTCTAACATCTGGCCTCACTGCTAAATCTCTAGATGCACTTCTATTATTTGCCCCAGCTCCTAGATTTCTCAGTGGTCTGCCTCTGACAAGAGCTTTTCCTGATCTTACACTCGGTATTGCTTCCCTTTTAATCGTCTCGGGACACTCCCGAATAAAATGGTCTGGTGTACCACATCGGAAACAACCTGTCACAGTTGCTCGACACTGACCTGGGTGACGTCGACCACATCGGGGACACTTTGGTCTATCAGGCTGAACACTGCCAACACTTGTAATCGAAGTGGTTTGAGCTTTCGGACTCATAAATCTTCTGCCTCTGTTTCGGCTAGAATATCCAGCTAAAAAATTAGATCTAGTGGAGAACTCTCTAGGCCTCTTGGATGTAGACTGAAATGACTTCCTCATTAGTCTTTTCTTCATGTCTTGCGTCTCAATTTCAACTTTGCCCTTTCTTTTTAATAGCTCCTCTACCTTACAGGCTCTCTCAACTAGGATAACAAACTCTTTTATTTCTAGGACACCAATAGACAATCGGATATCATCATTAAGCCCATCCTCAAATCTTTTGCACATAATAGCCTCTGTAGACACACACTCTCGAGCATAATTGCTGAGTCTAACAAACTCGCGCTCATATTTAGTCATTGTCATATTGCCCTATTTCAACTCTAAAAACTTTTTTCTTTTCTGGTCAACAAACCTCTGACTGATGTACTTTTTACGGCATTCCTCTTGAAAGAAGTCCCAAGTGACTCTCTCTTTCAGTACAACTGATACAAGTGTCTTCCACCAATGGTAGGCCGAATCTCTAAGGAGTGATACAACACATTTCATACATTCCTCAGGTGTGCAGGATAACTCATCAAAGACTCTGATAGTATTCTCGAGCCAAAATTCTGCCTTTTCTGCATCATCATCTTTTGTAGCTCGAAACTTTTCGGCTCCTTGTTTTCTGATTTTATCAACTGGTGGTTTTTCTCTTATAACCGTACCTGTGACTAGGGGAGCTACATGGGTGGTCTGATGATCATGAGGGGGTGGAGGTCTAACAGCCAGATTCGTTCGAACGAACTCGGCAAACCATTCATTCATAGCTTGGAAGAAGGCTTCTCGAGCCCCTCCTCTCTGACTAACTATAACGGGCCTTTCACTACTATTTGGTGGCAACGTCCCTTCTACAGGAGTGGGCACGTTACTCTCTACATCATCTGTACTAGCTTTTTCGGGATCCATAACTATAAAAGAAAACATTTTAAAATCGTCAGGCGTCATCACACTATCAACACATAAGTATGGCATGTATAGCTAGACTCTTACTCATACTAAATATTCTGAGAACCGACTAAACCTTTGCTCTGATACCAATAAATGTAACACCCTAAACCCGATACCGTCGCCAGAGTCGAGCACGAGGTGTTAACGGATTTAATTCATTAATTAAACAGCTCAAACAATTTATTTTAGAACTTCTAGACAAACTGGCTAACTGCATCACAGTCGCTTAAAAATTCATATATTGAGTGACGGAGCTCGAAATACAATTTTGTAAATTTTCCCTGAAAATAGACTCATATATCTATCAAGTAAATGTTTTCTAGAATTTTTGGTCGGTCCAACTAGTACAGTTTATTAGTTAAATTCTCCCCTGTTTTAGGGTTCGACTACTCTAACCCCTATGTATTTCGAATTAAATATCTCCCTATATAGAGTTTCAATTATTATGCCGTTTGTTTCTTATAAAACTAGACTCAATAAGAATCTGTACATGTAAAGTATGACTTATAATTGTATTTGTACAATTTTTTGTGAATTTCCAAAGTCAGAATAGGGGATCTAGAAATCGCTCTCGCCCTGTTTCACAAAAATTTAAATATCTCATAAAATATAACTCATATACCTGTTTTGTTCCATCCACATGTTTACTTCTATATTTCATTAACTATCTAAATCCATTTCTACTATTTTTAGTAATTTTCCAAATTCACGTCATTATTGTTGTCCGATACTGTTTTAAAGCTAAATTCACCTTTTTCATGATTTCCATGGAATAACTAGCATTTAGGCATACATAGCACCAAACATGTCCTTGATTAGTCATTCCAACAGCTAATCATTATCAAGCATTTACATACCATTCATTAGCCATATCATAAGATCATACACACAAAATGGCTATGATGCTATACATGCCATACTCAAAATGAAACGACTAGCTATACCAAAATAATCCTAGTGATAGTGTGCCCGGACCTCCAACGTACTTTATGATCCCCGAGTTAGCTTGACAAAACTATAAAAAGAAGGAAAATAAAGGGGGTAAGCATTAAGCTTAGTAAGTTCGCATGCAAATAAATAACAATATTCATAAGAATTATCTTACTACTTAGCATGATACTACTTAATGCAACTTCATTAATTGTCATAGACATATTTTAAACTTCTTCACTTACTCACTTACTTAAATACTTAATTACTTAATCAAATTTATTAATACATTTTTCTTACCTTTTTCCTTATCAAGCATTTATGAACATTATATACTTACCTTTGCTCTTCTAGCATGAACTTGTCTTACCTTTTTAGTATAACTCGTCTTACCTTACCTTACCTTGATATTCTCTTTAAATTTTCCCGTTGAACCACTTGGAATACTAAGGATACGCGGGTACCTTACCATTCCCATGACTTGTCATGGTCTTACATGGTATCCTTTTGAAACTTACCATTGCCATGTCTTGACATGGTCTTACATGGTATCCTTGCCTTATGAACTCACCAATGCCATGCCTTGGCATGGTCTTACATGGGACCTTTGCCTTATACTAACTTATCAATGCAATGTCTTGACATGGTCTTACATGATTTCCTTGCCTTAGAAACCTTACCAATTGCCATGCCTTGGCATGGTCTTACATGGTATGTAACACCCCGTGCCCGAGATCGTTGCCGGAGTCGAACACGAGGTGCTGACCGACTTAATTCATTTACTTGCACAGTTCATTTTAAAAATTTCCAAACAGCTGGCTAACTGTGTCACTGTCACCTTAAAAATCATATCTTGAGTTCCACAACTCGAAAATCAGTTTCGTGATTTTTTCCTGAAACTAGACTCATATATATGGATCTACAAATTTTTTTTTATAATTTTTGGTCGGGCCAATTAGTACAGTTTATTAGTTAAAGTCTCCCATGTTACAGGGATCGACTACACTGACCTTTACACTTTACGACTTGGATATCTCCCTGTACAGGGCTTCAATACTGATGCCGTTTGTTTCTATAGAACTAGACTCAAAGAAGAATCTATAAATATATGGCATGACTCCTAATTATCTCTGGTTAATTTATAATGAATTTCCAAATTCGGAACAGAGAATCTAGAAACTGTTCTGGCCCTATTTCACGAAAACCTAAATATCTCTTAACATACAACTCATATGACCGTTTCGTTTCTTCCATATGAAAGTAGATTCATCAAGGTTCATTTACATAATTTATTCACTATTTAATTCCATTCCTACTATTTTTAGTGATTTTTCACATCCACATCACTGCTGCTGTCAGCATCTACCTTTAAGGTAGACTTTACCTATTTCATAGTTTCCATGATTCAATTAGCCCTTTTTTTTGCATACATAGCACAAAGTATAATCATGATTAACCATTCCAATGGCTAATCGTTTCCAAACATTTCCATACCTCTTAGTGATCAACATACAAAATGATTATAGTACTATGCTAAAAACGTATATAAGCCATTTTCGCATGGCTATCCAAATTTACACAAAATCCATAGGTACATGACCAACAACAAGAAGGGTAGTCCTATACATGCCATTTTAAAGTTCAACCAAAATTGTACCAAAAGGGGGGCTTTGATAGTGTGGGAGACTTCGACTTCCAAAAATCCCGAGTCCGATAGCTGACGAGCCAAAATCTATAAAACAGAGAAACAAAGAAACGGAGTAAGCAATTTATGCTTAGTAAGTTTTGAGCAAGGGATTCCAGCACAACAAAAGTATAGCATTCATATAGCTAAACGGATAATTTCATATGCACAAATTCTCAATATCATACTTACTTCACATTACCAACCCTTATGTTCATACACAAAAGATCAACTTAGCCAAAGGCCGCTAGCTCATTTATCGACTGAGCGAATACAGATTTGTAAGGGATCAACTAATTCAAAGCACACACGAAACATACCTCATCGCTGGGATTTTACGAGCGTATTAATTTAAATTTTTATAGCAAGATCGCTCATTCCCAAATCAAGCATCTTCGGGGTTTAGCCGGATATAACCACTCGCACAAGGCCTTCGGGTCTTAACCCGGATATGGTCACTAGCATAAATGCCTTCGGGACTTAGCCCGGATATAGTCGCTAGCACAAATGCCTTCGGATCTTAGTCCGGATGTAGTCGCTTAGCACAAAAGCCTTCGAGACTTAGCCCGGATATCATTCGAGTAACCATGCACATATATCAATAAATCATGACACATTCATATTTCATTTTCATTACCAAAGCTCAAACACAAGACACTTATCACATTTACAATTTCGGCTCAATAGCCACATACAAGAGCATGATTTTGATTTACTTAAGACATAATCTAATCGAATCATAATTTAAGTCCCATTACTCGAAAGCTTACCTCGGATGTTGTCGAATGATTCCGATGGCTATTCGACCACTTTTTCCTTCCCTTTATCGGATTTAGTTTCCCTTTGCTCTTGAGCTTAATTTAACAAATAAATTGATTTAATCATTTGAGCATCGAAAAGAGGAACTCAAGGTACTTGGCCCACATATATTCATTAGACATTAAAGTCACATATGTACGGAATCATGAATCAAACTCAACACATTAGTTAATACTCTCCTTAGCCGAATTTTCGAAGTCAAGATAAAGCCTTCAATATGCTTACCTATGGCCGAACAACACATCAACCTATGTACTCATTCATGTGGCCGATTATGCATGTCTATGTTGAGGCCAATTATATACTCAATACCACACACAAATGGCATACTTTTTACTAACTAATGCATTACATATTATAACTCAATACGCATCCATCATGTACTCCATAACCGAAACACCATCATATGTAAATATATACCTTGAGATATAGTATATGTCATACCAATACGTCATGTGCAAACATATATATATATGTGCAAGAGCCGAATCTCAAAGTTGATTATAACTAAACATGAACATAAATCCAAAACAAAAATCTTACCTACCATGCAATAAGCATAAATCATACTTATGGATATACCATGGCCGAATACATCACAACACCATACCATTTCAATTTTGGTCATGGTTAACAAAGAACTTAATGTCTCACTCAAAAATGCTAAAAAGAAAATCCAAGAGTCATCAATCCACCATCACATGTATTATTAACAAGCTTCATATTTAGCATGCAATGGTACTAACACACAATCCACCTAGGCCGAATATCATCCCCATGACATAGCAAAGATTTGAACCATGGGCTAATTAGAACTCAAGCTAGCAACTAAAAACATGCATGAATCTCATGGCACAACCTCAAACATACCTTAATCTAGATACAAGTATGGCCAAACCTCCTCCTAATCCTCTTCCAAACCAAACATGAAGCAAGAACTCCTTCCTCCTTCCTTAGAATTTTCGGCCAAAAGAAATGAAAAAGGATGAATAAATTTTTTTTTCTTTTCTTCAACTCACGGCAATGGGGGGGAACACTCACACACATTTTTTCTTTTTTTCCATTTCTTTATTACCCATACTCCTTATTTTATTTTTCCTAACATACCTCACTAACATAACATGTTTGTGACATGTTTCCACTCATAGCATGGCCGGCCACTACTAATTAGGAGGGAAATTTGACATGCAAGTCCTCCCTTTTTATTACATGCACTATTAGATCCTTATAGATTAGCCTATCACATTTCAAAAGTGTCACACAAGTCCTACTAACTGAATTCACATGCAATCGACTAAATCGAAGCTTGAAATTTTCACACATTCATAATTACATGTTCTAGACAATAAATATCACATTCAAACATTTCGGTGACTCGGTTTAGCGATCCCGAAACCACTTCCAGACTAGGGTCAATTTTGGGCTGTCACAACTCTCCCCCACTTAAGAAATTTTCGTCCCCGAAAATCTTACCGGTAAATAAGTTTGGGTATCGTTCTTTCATGGCATTCTCGGTTTCCCAAGTAGCTTCTTCGACTCCGAGTTTGAGCCATAACACCTTTACTAACGGAACCCTTTTGTTTCGCAACTCTTTCACTTCACGAGCTAGGATACGAATCCGTTCTTCTTCATATCTCAAGTCAGATTGAATTTCAACTTCTGATAGATTAATCACGTGTGACAGATCGGATCTATAACGTCGAAGCATCGAAACATGAAAGACGTCGTGAATCTTTTCAAGTTCAGGGGGCAAAATCAATCTATACGCAACTGGACCAACTCGTTCGGAGATTTCGTACGGCCCAATGAATCTCGGGCTCAACTTGCCCTTACGGCCAAATTTGAGTATCTTTTTCCAAGGCGAAACTTTAAGAAACACTTTATCTCCCACTTGATATTCAATGTCTTTTCGTTTCAAATCCGCATACGATTTCTGACGATCTGTGGCTGCCTTCAGATTTTCATGGATTACCTTTACTTTCTGTTCGGCATCTTTAATCAAATCAACTCCAAAAATTTTACTTTCACCGAGCTCGGTCCAAAACAATGGTGTACGGCATTTACGACCGTACAAAGCCTCGTAAGGTGCCATCTTAATACTTGATTGAAAACTATTGTTGTAAGCGAATTCAATCAAAGGTAAATACCGTTCCCATGAACCACTGAACTCGAGGATGCAACATCTCAACATATCCTCAAGTATCTGAATTATCCGCTCGGATTGACCATCAGTTTGGGGGTGAAAAGCAGTGCTAAAATGCAGCTTGGTACCCAAAGCTTCTTGCAATTTCTTCCAAAATCGTGAGGTGAATCTCGGATCTCTATCCAACACGATAGAAATAGGTACCCCGTGTAATCTCACAATCTGAGAAACATACAATTCAGCTAGTTTATCCATTGAGAAATCCGTGCGTACGGGGATAAAATGAGCCGACTTAGTCAATCTATCAACGACGACCCAAATCGCATCTTTCTTACTTGCCGACACTGGCAACCCAGATACAAAATCCATCGTGACTCGTTCCCATTTCCATTTAGGTATCATGATCGGCTGAAGCAAACCCGTGGGCACTTGATGTTCTGCCTTCACTTGCTGACATACTAAGCACTTCAAAAAAAAGTCGAAAATGTCTCGTTTCATACCATACCACCAAAACTGACGTCTTAGGTCGTTGTACATTTTCGTACTCCCCGGGTGGATTGACATTCGGCTACAATGAGCTTCGTTCAGAATCATCGAAATAAGTTTTGAATTTCTTGGAACACACAAACGATTCCTGAACCTCAAACAATCGTCATCATCAATTTGAAATTCAGATTCCATATTCGGAACATATTCAGCCCGTTTTGCAACCAATTCATCGTCGACTTTCTGAGCTTCACGAATTTGATGAATCAATAATGGTTTGGCCTTTAGTTCAGCTACTAACACATTGTCGGGTAGAATAGACAAGTGTACATTCATCGCTCGTAAAGCAAACAGTGATTTCCGGCTTAAGGCGTCCGCAACCACATTAGCCTTTCCCGGGTGATAATCAATGACAAGCTCATAATCTTTCAACAACTCAAGCCAACGCCTTTGTCGTAGATTCAAGTCTCTTTGAGTCATCAAATATTTGAGACTTTTGTGATCCGAAAATACATGGCACTTCTCACCAAATAAGTAATGTCGCCAAATTTTCAAAGCGAATATGATGGCAGCTAATTCGAGATCATGGGTCGGATAATTTTTCTCATGTGGCTTTAATTGTCTCGACGCATAGGCCACAACTCGACCTTCTTGCATCAATACGCAACCCAACCCAAGTAGGGAGGCATCACTATAAATGACAAACTCTTTGCCGGATTCGGGCTGCACTAGTACTGGAGCTTCCGTCAAATGAGTTTTCAATTGATCGAAACTTTTCTGACACTTTTCTGTCCATTCAAACTTAACATCTTTCTGAAGCAGTTTCGTTATTGGTGTGGCTATCATCGAGAAACCTTTTACAAACCGTCGGTAGTAACAGGCAAGTCCCAAAAAGCTCCGAACTTCAGTAATATTTCTCGGAGGCTTCCAGTTAAGTATGGCTGAAATTTTGCTCGGGTCAACTCGAATACCCGATGCGGATACCACATGACCCAAGAAGCTAACCTCTCTTAACCAGAACTCACACTTACTGAACTTAGCATATAACTGCTTATCCCGCAAAATTTGCAACACTAATCTCATGTGCTCAGCATGTTCGGTCTCATCTCTTGAATAGACCAAGATTCATCAATGAACACAACTACGAACCGGTCCAAATACTGTCTGAAGATCCGATTCATCAAATCCATAAATACCGCAGGGGCATTAGTGAGCCCGAACGGCATCACTAAGAACTCGTAGTGACCGTACCTCGTTCTGAAAGCAGTTTTGGGAACGTCCGAATCTCGAATCTGCAACTGATAATAACCCGATCTCAAATCTATCTTTGAAAACACTGAGGCTCCCTTTAGTTGATCAAACAAATCATCAATATGCGGTAACGGATATTTATTCTTTATCGTCACTTTATTCAGTTGACGATAGTCAATGCACAACCTCATGGTTCGTCCTTCTTTTTCACAAACAATACTGGTGCACCCCAAGGTGAGAAACTTGGTCGAGCGAAACCTCTATCCGTCAATTATTGCAACTGAGCTTTCACCTCTTTTAACTCGGTTGGTGCCATACGATACGGAGCTATCGAAATCGGTGTAGTCCCAGGTACAAGCTCAATACCAAACTCTATCTCCCGAATAGGTGGCAAACCCAGTAATTCTTCGGGAAAAACATCTGGGTATTCACAAACCACCGGCACAGATTCGAGTTTTATTTCTAACTCCTTATCATCACGTACATATGCAAGGTATGCTTCGCACCCCTTTCTTACATATTTCTGGGCCAACATTGATGATATTACAGCCGGCAACCCCTTTAAATCTGTAGACTCAACTCGGATCATCTCGTTATTTGCGCACCTCAAATCCATAGTCTTGCTTTTGCAATTCACAACCGCATCATGCACGGTCAACCAATCCAAACCAAGAATAACATCAAATTCATCAAACGGCAAAAGCATCAAGTCCGCCGGAAAACAGGAACCTCGAATTACTAGGGGACATTTCTTACACACTTTGTCGACAAGCACGTAACGACCCAAGGGATTTGACACCCGAATTACGAACTCAGTAGACTCAATAGGTAAAGTCTTACTGGATGCTAAGGTTTCACATATATAAGAATGAGTAGAACCAGGGTCAATCAAAGCAATCACATTAGTATTAAAGAGAGTAAAAGTACCGGTAATAACATCTGGCGAGGAAGCATCCTCGCGTGCGCGTATAGCATAAGCCCTAGCAGGAGCGCGAGCCTCGGATCTGGTCGTAGCATCTCTAGATCCTCTCTGACCACCACTAGCATTGCCCGTATTTCAAGATGGTCTACCTCGAGCAGTGGTAGCACCCGATTTCCCACTCTGATTTACATTCTGTTCAGACAACCTCGGGCAATCTTTAATGAAGTGGTCAACTGATCCGCACTTGTAACAGGAGCGGTCATGGAATCTACAACTCCCCGAATGCCATTTACCGCAATATCAACATTCCGTTCTGTCCCGACGATCATTTCCAACACTGGCGACTGAAGTGACTCGTGTGCTCATAGGGGGTCAATCGCGATCTCGTCTAGAGAAACCCGAAGTGTCCCTAGACCGGCCTAAGTCATCTCTAAATTTCTTCGATGACTGTGGGAAGGGCTTCCCCGAAGACCTCTTACGAAACTCCTTTGCTCCCATATCAGCTTTTCTTTTCTCCATACTTAGCTCCTCGACTTTACAAGCTCGCTCAACAAGTACCACAAATTCTCGGATTTCCAAGATGCCAACATACAGCTTTATATCATCATTTAGTCCATCCTCGAAACGTTTACACATCACAGCTTCTGAAGAAATGCATTCTCGCGCATACCGGCTAAGCCTCACAAATTTTCGTTCATAGTGGGTAACCGACATGGAACCTTGTTTGAGTTCAAGAAATTCCTTCCGTTTTTGGTCAATGAATCTCTGACTGATATACTTTTTTCGAAACTCAGTTTGGAAAAACTCCCAAGTTACTTGCTCTCTAGGCACAACAGAAGTCAACGTATTCCACCAATAGTAGGCGGAATCACGTAGCAAGGAGATAGTACACTTTAGGCACTCATCGGGTGTGCAAGATAGCTCGTCGAGTACCCGAATAGTGTTGTCCAACCAAAATTCAGCTTGCTCGGCATCATCGCTGCCCGTAGCTTTAAATTCAGTAGCCCCGTGTTTTTGGATTCTGTCAACTGGGGGCTTATTTGACCTTATTTGGTCAGTTGCCGGAGGTTTTGTAGGTGCGGGGGTGGCATTAGTCGGGAATGGAGGTTGTGGAACAGCCGTATTAGTTCGAATGTATTGGTTGAACCAATCATTCATTACGCTATAGAAAGCTTGTCTAGCTTCGTCATTCGGATTACTAGCAATCGGTTGAGAGTCCGCCGGAGCTGTCCCTTGTGCGGGAGCAGGCGCCACACTCTCAAGATCATCAGCTACCGCTCGGTCGGGATCGGGATCCATTACTATAAATAAACACATTTTCAATTGTCAGAAATCACCACACTATCAAATAATCACAAAATGGCATGTATAGCTAGACCCAAACGTATTACGGTAGTCCTAGAATCGACTAAACCGTAGCTCTGATACCAATAAAATTGTAACACCCCGTGCCCGAGACCGTTTCTGGAGTCGAACACGAGGTGCTGACCGACTTAATTCATTTACTTGCACAGTTCATTTTAAAAATTTCCAGACAGCTGGCTAACTGTGTCACTGTCACCTTAAAAATCATATCTTGAGTTCCACAACTCGAAAATCAGTTTCGTAATTTTTCCCTAAAACTAGACTCATATATGCATCTACAAATTTTTTTCTATAATTTTTTGTCGGGCCAATTAGTACAGTTTATTAGTTAAAGTCTACCATGTTACAGGGATCGACTACACTGACCTTCGCTCATTACGACTTTGATATCTCCCTGTACAGGGCTTCAATACTGATGTCGTTTGTTTCTATAGAAACTAGACTGAAAGAGGAATCTATAAATATATGGCATGACTCCTAATTATCTCTGGTTAATTTATAATGAATTTACAAAGTCAGAACAGAGAATCCAGAAACCGTTCTGGCCCTATTTCACGAAAACCTAAATATCTCTTAACATACAACTCATATGACCGTTTCGTTTCTTCCATATGAAAGTAGATTCATCAAGGTTCATTTAAATAATTTATTCACTATTTAATTCCATTCCTACTATTTTTAGTGATTTTTCACATCCACATCGCTGCTGCTGTCAGCATCTGCCTTTAAGGTAGACTTTACCTATTTCATAGTTTCCAAGATTCAATTAGCCCTTTTTTTGCATACATAGCACAAAGTATAATCATGATTAACCATTCCAATGGCTAATCGTTTCCAAACATTTCCATACCTCTTAGTGATCAACATACAAAACGATTATAGTACTATGCTAAAAACGTATATAAGCCATTTTCGCATGGCTATCCAAATTTACACAAAATCCATAGGTACATGACCAACAACAAGAATGGTAGTCCTATACATGCCATTTCAAAGTTCAACCAAAATTGTACCAAAAGGGGGGCTTTGATAGTGTGGGAGACTTCGACTTCCAAAAATCCCGAGTCCGATAGCTGACGAGCCAAAATCTATAAAACAGAGAAACAAAGAAACGGAGTAAGCAATTTATGCTTAGTAAGTTTTGAGCAAGGGATTCCAGCACAACAAAAGTATAGCATTCATATAGCTAAATGGATAATTTCATATGCACAAATTCTCAATATCATACTTACTTCACATTACCAACCCTTATGTTCATACACAAAAGATCAACTTAGCCAAAGGCCGCTAGCTCATTTATCGACTGAGCGAATACAGATTTGTAAGGGATCAACTAATTCAAAGCACACACGAAACATACCTCATCACTGGGATTTTACGAGCGTATTAATTTAAATTTTTACAGCAAGATCGCTCATTCCGAAATCAAGCATCTTCGGGGTTTAGCCGGATATAACCACTCGCACAAGGCCTTCGGGTCTTAACACGGATATGGTCACTAGCATAAATGCCTTCGGGACTTAGCCCGGATATAGTCGCTAGCACAAATGCCTTCGGATCTTAGTCCGGATGTAGTCGCTTAGCACAAAAGCCTTCGGGACTTAGCCCGGATATCATTCGAGTAACCATGCACATATATCAATAAATCATGACACATTCATATTTCATTTTCATTACCAAAGCTCAAACACAAGACACTTATCACATTTACAATTTCGGCTCAATAGCCACATACAAGAGCATGATTTTGATTTACTTAAGACATAATCTAATCGAATCATAATTTAAGTCCCATTACTCGAAAACTTACCTCAGATGTTGTCGAACGATTCCGATGGCTATTCGACCACTTTTTCCTTCCCTTTATCGGATTTAGTTCCCCTTTGCTCTTGAGCTTAATTTAACAAATAAATTGATTTAATCATTTGAGCATCGAAAAGAGGAACTCAAGGTACTTGGCCCACATATATTCATTAGACATTAAAGTCACATATGTACGGAATCATGAATCAAACTCAACACATTAGTTAATACTCTCCTTAGCCGAATTTTCTAAGTCAAGATAAAGCCTTCAATATGCTTACCTATGGCCAAACAACACATCAACCTATGTACTCATTCATGTGGCCGATTATGCATGTCTATGTTGAGGCCAATTATATACTCAATACCACACACAAATGGCATACCTTTTACTAACTATTACATTACATATTATAACTCAATACGCATCCATCATGTACTCTATAACCGAAACACCATCATATGTAAATATATACCTTGAGATATTGTATATGTCATACCAATACGTTATGTGCAAACATATATATATGTGCAAGAGCCGAATCTCAAAGTTGATTATAACTAAACATGAACATAAATCCAAAACACAAATCTTACCTACCATGGAATAAGCATAAATCATACTTATGGATATACCATGGCCGAATACATCACAACACCATACCATTTCAATTTTGGTCATGGTTAACAAAGAACTTAATGTCTCACTCAAAAATGCTAAAAGAAAATCCAAGAGTCATCAATCCACCATCACATGTATCATTAACAAGCTTCATATTTAGCATGCAATGGCACTAACACAAAATCCACCTAGGCCGAATATCATCCCCATGACATAGCAAAGATTTGAACCATGGGCTAATTAGAACTCAAGCTAGCAACTAAAAACATGCATGAATCTCATGGCACAACCTCAAACATACCTTAATCTAGATACAAGTATGGCCAAACCTCCTCCTAATCCTCTTCCAAACCAAACATGAAGCAAGAACTCATTCCTCCTTCCTTAGAATTTTCGGCCAAAAGAAATGAAAAAGGATGAACAATTTTTTTTTCTTTTCTTCAACTCACGGAAATGGGGGGAACACTCACACACATTCTTTCTTTTTTTCCATTTCTTTATTACCCATACTCCTTATTTTATTTTTCCTAACATACCTCACTAACATAACATGTTTGTGACATGTTTCCACTCATAGCATGTCCGGCCACTACTAATTAGGGGGGAAATTTGACATGCAAGTCCTCCCTTTTTATTACATGCACTATTAGATCCTTATAGATTAGCCTATCACATTTCAAAAGTGTCACACAAGTCCTACTAATTGAATTCACATGCAATCGACTAAATCGAAGCTTGAAATTTTCACACATTCATAATTACATGTTTTAGACAATAAATATCACATTCAAACATTTCGGTGACTCGGTTTAGCGGTCTCGAAACCACTTCCCGACTAGGGTCAATTTTGGGCTGTCACATGGTATCCTTAAACCCTAATGTCATGACATTTGTATCCTACACATTCCTAAGGTTCAACCGGGACTTTCTGAAATTACTTCTCCGTCAATTCATGCTTGACTCTTCTTTGAATAATTTCATAAAATAAATATACACATGCTGGAAATTAACAACATTAACATAAAATAATAGAATATTGCATTTATTTACCGCAAACATACCTCGAAACAAAATACGATCAACTATATCGATTTAGTCCACTATCTTTTTCTTTCCCCGGTCTAACTCCAGATTTTGTTCTTCTTGATCTATAATAAAAAAATTTAGCTTATTTAATACTCACATTTATTAAAACAGTCCTTGACCCAAGCTTTGGCAAAATTACATTTTTTCCCCTAAACTTTTACATATTTACACTTTTGCCCCAAGGCTCGTAAATTAAACCTCATCCTATTTTCTTATGTTTTATGACATGCTGATAATTTTTCCCTTCTATGGAAACATCAAATTCACACTCTAACATGTACTTATGACTATTAGGTATTTTTACCGATTAAGCCCTTTTACTCGTTTTCACTTAAAACCGTGTAGCACAAGTTGTCTAACATAATTTAAAACCTCATATTCTATCATAAAACACCAAAATACACAAATTTCACCTATGGGTATTTTTCCAAATATGAACCCTAGGTTGAATTATTGCTAGCATAAGTTAATTCGAGCTACTAGGATTCCAAAAACGTAAAGAACATTAAAAACGGGGCTTGGAATCACTTACTATGGAGCTTGAAAGCTTGAAACAAACCCTAGCTATGGAGAACCCTTGAAATTTCGGCCTAATGAAGAAGATGGGCAAAAATTGGCTTTTAATTTTATTTTTAATTCATTTTAATAACTAAATGACCAAAATGCCCTTAATTAAAAACTATGGTGTTTTTTTTTTCCTTTAGGTATTTTTGTCCAAACTAGTATAATGGTCTAATTGCTATCCAAGGACCTCCACTTTAAAAACCCATTACTCACAAGTACTTAATACCTTTGTGAACTAGAACACACATTTTACAACTTTTGCAATATAGTTTTAAATATCAAATTGAACCCTCTATCGATAAAATTTCTAAACAAAATTTCCACACAATCATGCAATCATGCCATAGACCTTAAAATGATAATAAAATAAAATTTTCTACCTCAGATTTTTTGTTTCGCAACCACTGTTCTGTTTAGGCCCTATTTCGGGATTTTACAGGTCTCACATGATAAGTACCTATACCATGGCCCGAAGCCAAATCAGTCGATATGCATAGCCTGAAGCGAAATCGTTTTATCTCGCACCCGAAGTGTGATCGCATGATTCGTAACAAGTAATAAATATTTATAATGAAGATCAAACCTAGACTAACTATTATCACGACGAAAAGGAAAGCACACCTATCAAACAATAGTATAGTAATGGCAAGACCGGGATATCGTACCCAAGGGAACCAAAAGTACTAGTAATAACTATCTTTTTATTATCTAGCCTAAGAATAAAAGGGTTTGTTTATTAAACTAATTATCTAAACTAATTAACTAATTTAATTGAAGCAAAGAGAAAATTTGGAAAAAGACTTGAAGAAAAACAATTGATAAAGAGGACACCCAATGAGGAATCCACCTAGATTTCACTTGTTATTTGACTCTGAACCAGAAGATTTATTCACTTGACTTGATCCGTGAGATTCCCTAACCTATGTTATTATCCCTTTTGAGACTAATAACGTCTAACCCTTAGTTGAATTAATCAAAATTTCTTTCTTAATTAAAACCCCTATGGAAGCAGTAAATCACTCTATGGACTCCCATATTAGGTTTCACCCTAATCCAGCAAAATCTCGTAACCCTATTTCTAGGCGTTCGATCAACTCCGCTTAATTATGTCAAATCTACTCTTAGGCAGGGTCTATTCCTCCTCTGCATAATCACATCAAATCATGAATTAATACCCGGAATATTAACTCAAGCATTAAGAACACATAATTAAGAACAAATCAAGTATTTATCATACAGTTAAGATAATAATAACAAGATCCATCATATGTTTTATCCCCCTTAGGTATCTAAGGGGTTTAGTTCATAATAAAATAAGAGTACATCTCAAAAGTATAAAAATAACAAAACATGAAGAAAACTCTAAAACCCTTGAAGGAATTCTGAGAGAGATCTTCAGTCTTGGAGTAGCTCCGGCTTTTGGGATGGATCGTCTGGCTTCCTTCAAGTAATTCCTAGCGTGTGGTTCTGTATTCTAGAAAAGTTCTGGAAGAGGCCCCCTTTCTAGGTCATACTTAGGGTGTTTATATAGGCTTTGGATTGGCTTTCTTCCTCCCTAAGTACCCTTTTCCGTGTAAAGTACAACTCTTTGAAAAAGGGACACGCCCTTGTGCCACGGCCGTGTGACGTGTTTGCCAGGCCGTGTTCGATCTGTTAAATTGCACACAACCGTGTGGGTCAATGGCCAGACCATATGAATCATGAGAGCCTTGGTCGACACCCTCGAAGGACACGGGCGTGTGAGCAGCCCCTAAAACCCTTGAAGGAATTCTGAGAGAGATCTTCAGTCTTGGAGTAGCTCCGGCTTTTGGGATGGATCGTCTGGCTTCCTTCAAGTAATTCCTAGCGTGTGGTTCTGTATTCTAGAAAAGTTCTGGAAGAGGTCCCCTTTCTAGGTCATACTTAGGGTGTTTATATAGGCTTTGGATTGGCTTTCTTCCTCCCTAAGTACCCTTTTCCGTGTAAAGTACAACTCTTTGAAAAAGGGACACGCCCTTGTGCCACGGCCGTGTGACGTGTTTGCCAGGCCGTGTTCGATCTGTTAAATTGCACACAACCGTGTGGGTCAATGGCCAGACCATATGAATCATGAGAGCCTTGGTCGACACCCTCGAAGGACACGGGCGTGTGAGCAGCCCGTGTGGCAAGGCTTAGGCCGTGTGAACTTCTCGATTTGGTCCGTTTTGTCCCTTTTTAGCTCATTTTTGGCTCCTTTTGACTCTTGGTGCTCTCCTAAGTACAAAACATGAAATAACCGGATTAAGAGCACCAAAATCCACAAATCTAGTAATAAACATCCATAAACTATGTATAATTTGGCATTTATCAAATACCCTCACACTTAAGCATTTTCTTGTCCTCAAGCAAAACTCTCATTTACTGCTAGAATTCATTCCTCTCAATCACATAATCATTACTGATAATGTTACAAGTTATTCCACAGAAAATCATACAGTGAGAATTCAACTATAGGGGCATTAAAAGCCTCAAACAATCTAAATCGAATATTTTGATAATAAAATCATAGGTAATCTCCTTCCTCTAAGTAATTAACTTTAGTCCTAAATATACAAGAGATGACATCCTCACTAAAGATTCACTCAAATCACTCAAAGTGTTTAAGGTTCAAGATTAAACACTCGATTGTCTAACATGAAAAGTTATTACCATAGGCTTGCATGAAAATCAAATCTCCACCACGTGTAAATGATATGATACACTAATAAAAAGGCCTTTGCACGGTTGTAATGGGGTTTACATTACAGGTATGGATACAAGCTGAAGAGACAAGGGTTAGAATCGAGATAATTTCAATATATTACCCCACTATCAAAAACTTAATTACTAAATCAAAAACAAATATCTAGAACTATTTTACATGAGTTCATGACAACTTTAGCTTGTAGAGAATTACAATAATAATACTGAGTTTTTGTTTTGTTTTTAAGAACAAATCAAGTCAATACAATATAGAAATCATACTTCATGATTCAGTAACAAAAAATGGTGAACATAGTGAGGTAACAGTATTAAATTTAATCTCGATAAAAAAAAGTAAATTAAGTAAGAGGATTTCAACAATAATAGGTTAATAGGTTAATGATGAAGGTTAATCAATAAAAAAGGTTAGTAGGCTCAAAGGGGGTTCACTGAGGGTTTAATTATGTGGGAAGGCTTTTTATGGAGTAAATGGGTTGAATCCTACGTGCCTTTATCATCTCAGTGTATCAAATCATACGTGTGATCTTGACATGTATAATCGAAGCAAGTTCTAGAATAACATTTCAATGTTGACACACTCAAACCACAAAAGAAGTGAGCAAGAAAGAAAGCTATATGCTCAAAAGGCTCAAAAATCTCACCAAAAAATTTGGTTTTTGATGTCATTCCTGTATACTTAAGATTTCAAGATAATACCTCAATTTAGGAAAAATAGTCTAAAAAAATTTATTTCTCAAAATATCAACTTATCATGCTCGATTCTTTAAGGTCCTATAATCAAATAATCATGCATAATTCCCTTGGTCTAAATCACGACATATCAACAATAATTATAGATCAATCAGAATTCATTCTATCAATATTATGAGAAAATCACTTAAGCACAAGACCAGATTTAGGGATTTGAGAATAATGCAAAAAGTTAGGTTTCATGTTCACCCCCCCCCCACATTTAAGATGTACATTGGCCTCACTGTACAAAGATAGATTATTCAAAATAAAGAAAATCATAAGAGGAAAGGAGGTGAAACTCCCTGTTATATGGATGCGGAGCTTGATTCTGAGGCTGGAGTGGTTGGGGAAAGTAGTAGCTGACATTGTTCTTGGCTAGATGAAGAAATTGGGTCGTTGAACATGGCACTCGTAAGGTATTGTTTCCCATTTGTTTCCTTATTCTGTAAAATATTCCTAGCAGCTTTGCTTGGAAGTTTGTAGAATCATGAAGAGCTTATTAAGAGTTGGTGTGGGAGAGAGCGTAATGGGATTACTTGTTAGAAATACCAGAAAATGAAAAAAAGTAAAATTTACTAATATAGATATGTCTTTCAAAATAAAATAATAAAATTGAAATGAAAATAAAAATAAAAAGAAAAATAAATAATAAGAAGAAAAAGATAGGAGGATTCAATGATCCTCATCAGTGGGGCCCTTAGGTGGTGGTACTGGGATATAGCCGTGTGGAGGAAAATGGAGGGTATAAAAAGGAGAAAGTAGGGATTAATGCAAGGGGAGTGGATTTGAGGTGGTTTGGGGGTTGGGGAAGTGAGAATATGGGGAATGATGGCCGAAATTTCGGCTAGGGTTTTGAAAAGGGGAAGAAGATGAACAGTGGTTTGCTTATACAGGGGAGGTTCACACGGCCTAGGGCCATGCTCGTGTACTTTGAAGGTGAGCCCGTGTTTTTTGAATTTTTACAATTTAGGTCGTACCTAGCTACTATCCCACGCTCGTGTGTCTTAGGTGTGTGTGGCACACGGCCATGTCGCACGGCCGTGCCTAGCTTTGTTCACTGCTCCCACACCCATGTGTTAGGGTACCACGCCCGTGTATTGTTGTCCACGACTTCAAGGCACGGGCGTGTCTCACGCCCGTGTCGAAGAAACAGAATCGAGCCTTGCCCCTGGCACACCCGTGTTTTTCATTCCCACGCTCGTGGTCACCTATGAAGTTCATCCACAGCCATGTCGCACGGCCGTGGGGATTTATCGCATCCCGTGTTTTGGGTAAATCATGTACCCTGTTTTCACATGGCTTTAGGCACGCCCATGTGCCTGGCCGTGTGTGCTGAAAAACTTTGTTCAAAGATTAAGTTAATGATTCAAAATGTTAGAAATTAAAAATAAAGAAATCAAAATATGTTAGTGCTCGGGTTACCTCCCGATAAGTGCTTATTTATAGTCTAAGCTCAACTTACCTTTCTGTTGAATGATCATGGTGGTTTGAGGAGTTGATACTCCTCATTCCTACTGTCAATCTTAAAATAAGGTTTTAATCGGGTGTTCTTTACCTTAAAAGTGCCGAACTTGGGATGACTCACCTTCACCGTACCGAATGGAAAAATACTAAGTACCGTAAGAGGGATTTCCTGATTTGGTGTGGTAGTGACAATGTGGGGATCTGCGGCATCTAGTAAGACTTTATTGCCAACCTTAAGTTGATTAGGAGAGGTATCGGGCTTGTTTTGGCATAGTTTCGAATTATCATGTGTTCTCGGTTTGTGTGCTCGCCATTCATCTAGCTCCTCTATTTGAAGCCTTCGTTCATCATGGGTATCTTTGTTCGCTACTTGATAATAGTGCACTGTCTCTATTGTCTTGGTTCAAGGAGGTTCCTGTAAGGATAATTGAATATTAGTTTTATCATCGACAAGTTTCATAGCGTTATCTTGAGTCTTAGAAGTTTTGACTGAATCGCATGCTTGGAGTGTTACTGCGTCATCTCCTGCACGAAGTGTTAGCTCTCCCGTGCCTACATTAATAATGGTTCTGGCAGTTGCTAAAAAGGGTCATCCTAAAATTAAAGGTACCTCGTTATCCTTATCCATATCTAAGGCGACAAAGTCTACTGGGTAAATAAATTTATCAATTTTAACGAGAACATCTTCAATAATACCTTTAGGAAATCTAACTATTTTTTCAGCTAATTAAATGCTCATCCTAGTCTGTTTGGGTTTACCGAGACCTAGTCGTTTAAACATTTTATACGGCATAATATTTATACTTGCCCCTAGATCAGCTAAGGATTATTCACAGATAAACTACCAATTAAGCAAGGAGTTGTAAAACTCCCTGGATCTTTCAATTTGTTAGGTAGCTTATTCTTTAGAATAGCTGAGCAGACTGCATTGAGTTCCACATGCGATGTAGTGTCTAATTTTCTTTTATTACTCAGAAGTTCCTTTAAGAATTTTACTGAGTTGGGCATCTACGACAGAACTTCAATAAAGGGTAAGTTAATATGTAATTTCTTTAAGAGTTTGACAAACTTATCGAATTGTTCTTTTGTTTTGTCTTTCATTATCGCTTTAGGATATGGTACACGAGGTTCATGATTCGTACTTACCTGTTTAGGATCATTATCATTTACCTCCTCTCGACTTTTGTTCATCGCGTTGTCTTGCTGTAATTCTAGCTTCGGTGCAATGAATCCTTCCTTATTTTGAGTACTAATTGCATTGAGGTGTTCCCTCGGATTAGGTTCAGTATTACTTGGTAAGCTACCTTATGGTCGTTCGGAGATTAGTTTGGATAGCTGGCCTATCTGAGTTTTGAGTCCTTGGATCGATGCTTGTTGATTCTTAAGTGTTGTCTCGGTATTTTGGAAATGGGTTTCTGACATCGAGATGAATTTAGAAAGCATATCTTCAAGGTTTGGTTTCTTCTCTTGTTGATAAGGTGGCTGTTGAAAACCCTGAGGATTTTGTAGCTTTTGATTTCCTTGACCACCCCAGGAGAAATTTGGGTGGTTCCTCCAACCTGCATTATAAGTATTACTGTATGAGTTATTTTGAGATCGGAAGTTAATTTTACCCATATAGTTGACTTGTTCTTCTTCAGTTGTAGGATTGAAAGATTGGTATTCTATATGCACACCTTTGCCACTTGAGTCACACCTCATTACTGGATGTACCTGCGTAGAACCAAGTAAACCGTCAATCTTTTTATTGAGAAGTTCTACCTAATTAGAGAGCATGGTGACTGAATCGATGTTATAAACGCCGGCTGTTTTCGTTGGCTTTGTCCTCATAACTTGCCACTGATAGTTATTCAGTGACATCCCCTCTATAAATTCATAGGCATCTTCCAGTGTTTTATTGTTGATGGTTCCGCCAGCAGCTGCGCCAACCATTTGCCGAGTCGAGGGATTCAGGCCATTGTGGAATGTTTGTACTTGAAGCCAAAGCGGTAACCCATGGTGAGGGCACCTTCTCAATAAGTCCTTATATCTCTCCCATGCATCGTAAAGTGTTTCTAAATCCATCTGCACAAAAGAAGAGATATCATTACGTAATTTAGCCGTTTTAGCCGGCAAAAAATATGTTAGTAAAAATTTCTCGGTCATTTGTTCCCAAGTAGTGATAAACCCTCGTGGTAACGAGTTCAACCACTGTTTAGCTTTGTTTCTCAGTGAAAAGGGAAACAACCAAAGACGTATGGCATCATCAGAAACGCCATTGGTTTTAAATGTATTGCAAAATTCTAGAAAGTTCACTAAGTGAGCGTTGGGATCTTCATCCTGCAAACCATCAAACTGAACAAACTGTTGTATCATCTGAATAGTGTTAGGTTTTAATTCAAAAGTATTTGCAGCTACAGTAGGTCTAACTATGCTAGATTCAGTTCCTATTGAAGAAGGTTTAGCATAATCATACATAGTACGTGGAGCAGGAGTTAGTTGATTGCTTTGGTTTTCATCCATCTCATTGGTTGGGGGTTGAGTATCGTCTTCTCGCTCGTTCTCCGTGTATCGTAAGCTACGCCTTATTTCTCTTTGATTTCTACGAACTGTGCAATCGATTTCTTCGTCAAAAAGTAATAGTCCTGACGAGTTTCTTCTAGTTATAAACTATAAAAACTTGCCAAGAGAAAAAATAAGTAAATTAATAAAAAATAATAATAAACTAAAATTAAATTGCAAGAAAAATAAATGGTTAAAGTAATAAAAATTTAGCATTCCTAATATTTTGAATCCCAGCAACGGCACCAAAAACTTGATCGTGTAATTTGTAACAAGTAATAAATATTTATAATGAAGATCAAACCTAGACTAACTATTATCACGACGAAAAGGCAAGCGCACCTATCAAACAATAGTATAGTAATGGCAAGACCGGGATATCATACCCAAGGGAACCAAAAGTACTAGTAATAACTATCTTTTTATTATCTAGCTTAAGAATAAAAGGGTTTGTTTATTAAACTAATTATCTAAACTAATTAACTAATTTAATTGAAGCAAAGAGAAAATTTGGAAAAAGACTTGAAGAAAAGCAATTGATAAAGAGGACACCCAAGGAGGAATCCACCTAGATTTCACTTGTTATTTGACTCTGAACCAGACGATTTATTCACTTGACTTGATCCGTGAGATTCCCTAACCTATGTTATTATCCCTTTCGAGACTAATAACATTTAACCCTCAGTTGAATTAATCGAAATTTCTTTCTTAATTAAAACCCCTAGGGAAGCAGTAAACCATTCTATGGACTCTCATATTAGGTTTCACCTTAATCTGGCAAAATCTCGTAACCCTATTTCTAGGCATTCAATGAACTCCGCTTAATTATGTCAAATCCACTCTTAGGCAGGGTCTATTCCTCCTCTGTATAAGCACATCAAATCATGAATTAATTCCCGGAACATTAACTCAAGCATTAAGAACACATAATTAAGAACAAATCAAGTATTTATCATACAGTTAAGATAATAATAACAAGATCCATCATAGGTTTTATCCCCCTTAGGTATATAAAGGGTTTAGTTCATAATAAAATAAGAGTACATCTCAAAAGTATAAAAATAACAAAACATGAAGAAAACTCTAAAACCCCTGAAGGAATTCTGAGAGAGATATTCAGTCTTGGAGTAGCTCCCGTTTTTGGGATGGATCGACTGGCTTCCTTCAAGTAATTCCTGGTGTGTGGTTCTGTATTCTAGAAAAGTTCTGGAAGAGGCCCCCTTTCTAGGTCATACTTAGGGTGTTTATATATGCTTTGGATTGGCTTTCTTCCTCCCTAAGTACCCTTTTCCGTGTAAAATACAACTCTTTGAAAAAGGGACACACCCGTGTGCCACGGCCGTGTGACGTGTTTGCCAGGCCGTGTTCGATCCGTTAAATTGCACACGGCCGCATGGGTCAATGGCTAGGCCATGTGAATCGTGAGAGCCTTGGTCGACACCCTCGAAGGACACGAGCGTGTGAGTAAACCGTGTGGCAAGGCTTAGGCCGTGTGAACTTCTCGATTTGGTCCGTTTTGTTCCTTTTTAGCTTATTTTTGGCTCATTTTGACTCTTGGTGCTCTCCTGAGTACAAAACATGAAATAACCGGATTAAGAGCACCAAAATCCACAAATCTAGTAGTATACATCCATAAATATGCTAAGTATTTGGGGAAAAATCTATGTATAATTTGGCGTTTATCAAAGTGCTATATCATGGCCCGAAGCCAACTCAAAGTATCCCTAATGACATGTCACTAGCATCCTAAACTATTCCTAAGGTTCAACCGGGATTTCAACTGTTGAATCTTCATCGAATCATTTTTGAACTTGTCCGTAATCATATAATCACAATTCATGCTATATCAAAGCACGTAAAACACATTTTTAATTAAATTATAACATACGAACTTACTTCGGATGTTAAAACAACGAATCAAGTTGATTAGTTGATAACTTTATCTTTTCCCCGATCCAAATCCGTATTTCTCCTTTCTTGATCTAAATATATTTAAAATTAACTTATTCAATCATCTATTCATTCAATTTAGTTCAAAACACACTTTAAAACACATTTATACTTTTGCCCCACATATTTCACATTTTTCACAATTTAGTCCTTATTTCATAAAATCACAAATTAATGAAATTCACAATAAAACCATGCTAGAAAAATTACTATAATGCCCCTAACAACCCATAATTTTTATTTATTTCACATTTTAACCACTAACTTTACACATTTCTCAATTTAATCCCTATTTTACATTTTCACTAAAAATCACTTAACAAAACCTGTATATCTATCAACAAGCATTCATAATCTATCAAGAAGCTTCAAAATACACATGTATTCAACAATGGAATCATTCAAAATCTTTAACAATTTTGCAAAATAGTCCTTGGGCTAGCTAGTACTAGATGCAACAATCACAAAAACATAGAAATCATTAAAAATGAATTAAAAATACATACCCAATTGATAGAAATAAGAATGTCGAATGAAGAACCCTAGATATTTTTTCTTCTCATGCCAATTTCGGTTGTAAAAAAGATAATGGGAGAAGATGATCACTTTGGTTTTATTTTAATTACCTTTAATTATCAAATTACCTATTTAACCTTAATTTAAAGCCATCAAATTACATGATAATGTGTCCAATAATGTCCAGTCAATTTTATAATGGTGTAATTACAACATAAAGACCTTAACGTTAAGGTTCTATAGCTATTAGACACCTTTAGCTATTAGAACTCAAGTTTTATGCTTTACGCTATTTAGTCCTTTTTATCAAATTGAGCAACTAATTGCTAAAATTTCTTAACGAAAATTTTACACCATCATTCAATCATGCTGTAAACATTAAAGTAATAATAAAATAAATATTTCAACCTTGAATTTATGGTCCCAAAACCACTGTTCTGATTTGACTAAAAACGGGCTGTTACACCCCCTAACTCATTACAAGTTATTATTTCTCTCTCCCTAATGTAGGGAAAACTATTGAATCAAAGTTTTAATCACAAATCATGTCATAATTTAATCTCCAATACATTCAAAACATAATACAAATAAACTTATAATTAATATATATTCTCAACTTTCTTTGAGGATTCACTCATTTTTGTGCATTGTGGTGGAGCAATTGGAACATATATGCACATACAAAAATTTAAAGATGAGAAATATTTATCTCTTAATCAAAAACCAATTGCAATGGAGAGTATTTATAACTTATTGGCTTGATGCATACAACACGTAAATCAACATAATCTCATATTAAAATAGGAAGTTCAGTTCTCATAAGTAATGGTTTAGACATTAATCAGAGGCGTTCAATCAATATTTTCTCTAAACCATTATGCACATAAAAAACAACTTTTACAAAAAAAAATCAAACTCAATCAATAAAAGATTAAGATATAAACTTGCCAGCTTTACACTATAGGAAATTAAGTTTTTAGTGGTGTCAGACGGAAAACACCACAAATATTATACATTAGTGGCGCTAATGGAAAAACACCGTAAAAGGTTAGCGGCGTTTATGAGGAAAAAGCTGCAAAGTGTCATTTTATTTTAAACGAAACAGCGTCGTTTTGCTCTTCTTATTTTTATCCCCAAATCATATCCACGAAATCGCTTATTCTTTTCCCTTAAAAATTTTCTCCAAATACCATTATTTTTCTCCAAATCAAAACTCCCCAAATCCATTAGACTTTCCTTGACCTTCTACTTCATCACTGTCAACTGTTCCCTCTGCTGCATTGCCGTCGACACTCCTCTAACGCATCATCGTGTAAGTTTTTCTGTTTTGGGTCTAGTTTGTTTGTTAATTTATTCTCATCTTTCAAATTCTAACCCACAACAACACATAAACATCTATTCTGTATAAACAGCAACCCACAAACAATTTTTCCCCGAAACAACAACCTTATCTGGTAATTTTTCATTTTTTATTTTATTTTTTATATCTATTTTTTTAAATTTCAAATAATGTTCTTTGTTCTGTCTTTTTATACCTAGAAACAAATTTGCCTCGAAACATCTATTTTTAGGTTAATTTTTATTATTTTTTGAGTTATATCATTAACTCTTTTTTTTTCTTTTCCTTTGTTCCGTCTTTTTAGAATTGAAAATTTTTAATCTGTTCATGCATTGGTATATGGCTATTAGATATTGAGGAACGGATTGGTAATGAATTAATTTGCAGTAAACTGTTATTGGAAGATTTTAGTTTCTGTTTGTTTTATACAATCAATTTGGTTAGTATACTATTTTATACATTGGTATATGACTGTTAGATATCGATTGAAAAGTGTATAACACTTTGTAACTTACATGTAGCTTTGATTTTCATTTGATGGATTCTTTTGGTTCATTGAAAAGTTTGGCTAGCACATAGTCTAGTCTTATGTGGTGTTTGATTTGCAAAATTTTTATGACTGCACATAGTCTAGACTTACTCCAGGACCTCACCTCAACACCACTTTACCATTCTTTTCTTCTAG
Organism: Gossypium hirsutum; assembly: GCF_007990345.1. Taxonomy (NCBI): domain Eukaryota; kingdom Viridiplantae; phylum Streptophyta; class Magnoliopsida; order Malvales; family Malvaceae; genus Gossypium; species Gossypium hirsutum. The sequence goes on from NC_053431.1 coordinate 90,269,281, forward strand.
AAATTAAAAGCTAGACTCACTCTGCTTATTCAACCGTTACTTAGTGCTTTGATTACTTGTATCATACGGTTACCCTTTTTTCTCTTTTTAGGCTATTACTTATATGGTTTACTTGATCATTGTTACTAATTTAGCAAATTATCAGCATCATCCAGTGGAAAGATTATGAATGTCAATCACTGCATGTGCTTCATCCTAACCAATTCTAAATGCTGCAATTACTGCATGTGCTTCAAGCCAACCCCAATCACTAAGGTTACTTTTGGATTTAAGAAACAAATGTTTTGGGTCCAAGCCAACCCCACTTACTGCATGTGCATTAAAATTTTTTTAATTAAATTATTGGGAAGAAAGAGGATTAAAAAAATGATAATAATCAGAACAGCTGAAGTTGAACTAATAGTAAGTAGCTAAGCATGAATGAACAGGCAATCCAAGAATTAAGAAATACTTTTTGATATTATTATGATGACGTTGATATCAAAAAAAAAATAGCAGGAAGAAAAAATATGAAAAATCGCCTAAACAAGAATGAAATCACTTATATTATAGGACATGTGATCCCTGAATTTTTCCCTACTGTTTCCCGTGCACATTTTTTTCATTATGGTATGTTTACTTAATTTATGCATTTGTTCATTTTTCTAATTATGTACATATTACTTAAATTTTAGTTTTTTTATATTATTATAAAAAAGGTTATTTCAAATCAATGTTGTTTACTAATTTAATTAATTAATAATTAAACTTCTCCATATTAATTATGAACAAAAAAGAATTTCCGTTAATTTGTGTTTAGTCGATTGAAAATAATTTTAAAAAATAATTTCAAATAAATTTACTAAATAATGAAAAAAAATACTATACATAGATTCGTTAAATATTAATTTTTGTAAAATTATTTTCCCTAAAACTTTACACCAAACAAACAAAAGTTGAATTACCATCATAGTTTAAATTTTTTTGTATTAAAGGTCCACTAATTCTAGTGGGCTTGAAACCCAAAATCAGTTCTATTATTCACTTCCTTTTCAGGTTATACCCTAGATCATTTGGTTGTATTATTAGGGTTTAAAACTTTATTAATAAAAGTAAATTATAAAAATATAACTCAATTATGTTCGTGTTCATCTTTTAGTAACTTAACTTTACAATTTTTCAATTTAGGTACTACTCTATTTTGATCCCCGCTATTAAATTGATATAGTAAGCATTTTTGTAATTGGTATGATAATACATTTAGTCCTCAATACTTATATATTCTATCGATTTGGTCCTAATTTTAAATAATTCAATAAATTTAAACTTTTACATTTAAATTTAATGATTATCATAACTTACATAAACATTTAAACATTTAAAGTTAATGATTATCATAAATTACATAAACATTTAAACATTTAAAGTTAATGATAATCATAACTTACGTACAAATTTAGAGAAAATAAAAAAATGCAATTTCTAACATTTAGAGAATATAAAAAATATATATATCATATCATAACTTACATAAAACTTTGGATCAAAATATATAAAAATCATAGAAATTACGACAACTCTATTGTTTTGCCCTACTCTTAATTATTCTTATAAATAAACAACTTACCTGAATGAGTTTACACACATTAAAATAAAATGCATTAAATCTTCAAGGTAATTGTCAACTTTAGACTTCAAGAACTACAAAATGGATAAAAGTTGGATGGATTTGACAAGGGTAAGCAACGATTATCAAAATGGAGTACAAACTTTTCTAAATTTTGCATTTAAAAATGCAAGCCAAGAGAATATGATGCTTTGCCCTTGTAAGAAATGTGGCAACATCAATTGACATTTTTGTGAAGTTGTCTATGAACATCTAATTGTTGATGGCTTTATTCGAGGTATAAAAATGGATTTTTGATGGAGAATGTACACCTCGTAGAACCTTTTCAACGATTAATCTGGCTTATCCTCATAATGCTTACCATCAGTTTGTTAGAGAAGATGACTTCAGTTCAATTGGTTTGGAGTGGAAAGGACGTCAATGATAAAGTTAAATGGCTTTCTCAAGGTCCGAATAGAGTAGTAAAAAGATATACTGCCTTCCTCATTAATGGATTTAGGTTTCATATAAAATCTCGCGAAAGATTGAGGAGGACTCAAAATTGTGAAATAGTTGTTAATTCTTCAATTACAAGTTATGCTAGTGCTAGGGGCAGTAATCCTATTGAGGGAAATGTGGAGTATTACGGACTTGTTACGGACATTATTAGTTGGATTATTATGGAAAACGAAAGGTTGTCTTATTTCGATGTGATTGGGCTGATGTTAATACTGCTCCCGGAATTAAAAAAAGATTAATTTGGTTTTACAATGGTGAACTTCTCTCGATTAATTCACACTGGAAAACAATTGATAGACGAGCCGTATGTATCTTCTTTTCAAGTCAAACAAGTTTTTTACTCGAAAGATCCAATTGATGAGGGTTGGTACGTTGTACTCCGTAACACCCCTAGAGACTTGTTTGACATGGGCAATGGAAGTAGAGATGACATCGAAGAAAGATCAGAAACTTTGTCTTTTCCAGAACAAAACTTAAATGAAACTATCCCTAGTACTAGTATACAATTTCAATAGGTTTGCCAGGATGTGGATGAAAATATTTACGAATCATGATGTAGTAAGATTTTTTGATTTTTTAATTATATGTAATATTATAATTTAAATCTTGGGCTTGCTAAATATTTTAACTATTTTATATGTACTATTATTATTGTAATTAGATACTAATATTTCAACTATTTTATGTGTATTGCAGATAATATGATTAGAAGAAGATTGCGAGATCTAAGTATTATTCAAAATCCTCCAAATTCGGAAGAAACGAATAGTGAAAAACAGATTGCTATTGGATTTTCGAATGTTCCGAATACAGCTGACAAACCTGCATAAATTCAAAGTAATGTTAACTTTAATTTACATGCATGTTGACTTTTATTATTGATTTTTGTTTCAAATTCTTATATTATCATATACAATTTTTTTAGATGAAAGTGGTGGGAGGTGCAAAACTCGAGGACTATTTATATGTAATATTATAATTTAAATCTTGGTCTTGCTAAATATTTCAACTATTTTATATGTACTATTATTGTTGTAATTAGTTACTAATATTTCAACCATTTTATGTGTATTGCAGTTAATATGATTAGAAAAAGATTCTGAGATCTAAGTATTATTCAAAATCCTCCAAATTCGGAAGAAACAAATAGTGAACAATAGACTGCTATTGGATCTTCGAATGTTCCGAATGCAGCTGACAAACCTGCAGAAATTCAAAGTAATGTTAACTTTAATTTACATGCATGTTGACTTTTATTATTGATTTTTGTTTCGAATTCTTATATTATCATATACAATTTCTTTTAGATGAAAGTGGTGAGAGGTGCAAAACTCGAGGACGTACGCTATTAAAAGATTTATACAATCTAAGTTCTATCGAGTGTGTCAAAGTAGCTAGAAGTAGTCATGTCAGCCTATTGGATCAAAAGCTCGACTTTTAGCAAGATACTTGGGATTATAGCACGAAATGCCAATCTGTTTCCAATCAACTATGAGTCATGGCATCATATGCCGAATAGTAACAAAAATCCAGCTCTCGATAATATTAAGGTCATAACGTGAATGTAATTTATAATACTTTGGTTTAAGTTTCATTTATATTTACTTTCTAAACTTGTGTTATTTACAGGAGAGATTTGCTTTAGAGGTCTAGGATAATTATGTGAAAAAGGCATTAGGAAAGAAATGGAGAGACCATAAAAGTACTTTGAAGAAGGAATATTTTAAAAAAAATATAAGCCTTGAAGAGAAATTGCGAAATGTCCCACCGGGAATGTTGAGGTACCAATAGGAAGATGCAGTTAGATTTTGGAATTCAAAGAAAGGAGAGGTATTACGTACTTTCAAAATCTTATAATTATTTTAGTTTATAGTATTTATTATATATGAAATGATAATTTCATAATGTAGGATCGTGAGTGAGTTGGAACTACAAGTAGGCAAAAACAAAATTCACGCACATAGCTGGGTCGAAAAGTTTTGCTTTTGTAGCTGATGATGAGGTGTTTTGAATTTGTTAATTTTGTCAAATATTAATTACTTTCTACTAAATAATATTTTTCCTACTATATTGTAGGAATTGTTGTCTGGTCAAAATGTTGGATGCCTTCAGCTTTTTGAAATTACGCATAGAAAGAAAGATGGATCTCCTATGACTACTGAAGCTACAAAAATTATGGTATATTTACTTAATAAAATTTGAATTATTTTAAATATTTATCATGTTTAATTATAATGGTTTAATTCGTCATTTGTAATGCAAATAATGCAAAGTTATGTTGCATTTGTTTGATTATATACTTCGTTTCTAACTCCTTAATTGATTTTGTAACACCCCTTACCCATATCTGACGCTAAGATAGGATTTGAGGCATTACCGGACTTAAACGTAAACAAACATACAAAATCGAGTCATAAAATTTCTTTTAAATTAAATTCATTTATACATACGAGGCCCAAAACATAGATCAAGAGTGGTTTGGGACTAAACCGAGAACTTTAAAAAATTTTAGGAAAACTTAAAAGAATTTTCATGAAATAGGGTCACATGCCCGTGTGGCTTGGGACACTTCCGTGTTCTCAGCCCGTGTAACTCTCTGTTTATGACGTCATCAATACAATTAGGGTCACACGGCCAAGTCACACACTCGTGTGCTTAGGCCGTGTGGCGAATTAAATTCTAAAAATTAAGTGCAGACTTCACACGGCCTGGGCACACATCAATGTCCTGCGGCTGTGTCCTTCACACGGTTGAGAAACATGGTCGTGTCTCTGCTCGTGTGTTTACTACTGAGCATTCTGTTTTGCATTTAATAGGGTGCAGGGGACACACGACTGGATCACACGCCCATATGTCTACCCATGTGGAAAACTTTGAGGCTATTCTCTAAGCCTCTTGTCACCCTCTATAACGCATGCACACTTACACATCCCAATGGCATCTTACATGGCATAAATGAGCACTTACACATTCATAAACATGACTCATGCATGTCAACTTCTTAACAATTTATACTTACTTAAGACTTCATATTTTTATTTAGACCAAGCTTACCAAATTCACATGCAATATAAAACATCAATTTACTTCCAATTTACACATTCATGCCTTAGTTGCTATTATGCCATTTACTCACAACTCCGTCACTAAAATCTATGGTCACTTCCACAATTCATCCATGCTAAATGAATTTAACCTTATCAAGAGTGATCTTAGCACATGCCTGTATATATGGATAGGATTACATTCCCATAATTAATATAAGCCATATTTCATGGCCATATACAAAATGAATCATCAAATCATTATAAGCCAACACACTTGTCTAAACCAATATGACATTAACAAAAACACCAAGTCCATATACATGCCATACTCAAAATACTTAAATTCACTATACCCAAAAGATTAGTTTGATAGTGTGAATCGAGCTCCGACGTCCTTCGATTCCCGAGCTTGCTTGGCGACACTATAATGAAATGAGAAAATAAAGGGAGTAAGCATAAAGCTTAGTAAATTTGCATGTAAATAATTAACAACATTAACCATGCATTATACACATAACACAATAATATTTATCACAATGTCATCAAGTATCATAGGTACATTTTAAGTCATGCCATTTACATAATGTGCAACAAAACTCATTATCATAATTCATTCATTCACTTCTTCGGAGGTCTTATCGATTCATAATCTCAATGTTTATGAGCTTTGTGTATGTACCTATATTCTTCCAACATGATCATACCTTTTCAACTCTTTGACATAATCGTTGTATTACCCGTTGAGCCACTTAGAATACTAAAGGATACTCGGGAACTCTCATATACATGGTAGGATGCCAATGCCATATCCCAGATATGGTCTTACATGGGATCACATATCGATGCCAATGTCATGTGCCAGACATGGTCTTACATGGGATCGTAGGTCGATGCCAATGCCATGACCCAGACATGGTCTTATATGGGATCACATATCGATGCCAATGCCATGTCCCAGACATGGTCTTACATGGGATCGTAGGTCGATGCCAATGCCATATCCCAGACATGTTCTTACATGAGATCACATATCGGTGCCGATAGCCCAGCTATGGTCTTACATGAAATTACATATCAATGCAAAAACTGTCCCAGACATGGTCTTACATGGGATCGTACATAACCCTAATGTCATGACATTTGTATCCTAACTATTTGTAAGGTTCAACCGGGATTTTGAGGTATCGAACTCATCGAATCGTCTTCGAGTCATCATTAATTAAATCCATAAAGACAATTATACAATTAATGCAATATTAAAGTATTAAATACATAATAATGTAACATTGCATTATTTACACACAAACTTACCTCGGTACCCAAAATATGGCTAATATTCAATTTAGTCCACAACCTTGTTCTTTCCTCGGTTTAGGTTTGGACTCTGTTTTTCTTGATCTATAATAGCAAATTTGCTTATTTAATTATCACATTGTTCACAATAGTCCATAAATCATACTTTAGAAAATTTACAATTTTGCCCTTAAACTTTTACATAATTATAACTTAGCCCCTAGGCTCGTAAAATGAAATGTGTTCATTTTCTTTGATACCCAAGTCTAGCCGAACTTATACCATACTCATATCAGCCCACATTTTCTTTCAAATCAGATTTTTAACCACCTATTTTACAACTTTTACAAAAAGGTCATTTTTAGGTGTTTTAATGAAAAACCACTTAATAAAAGATGTTTATCATGCATCAAACGTTCATATTCCTCCATTAAACACCAAAATACATGCATGTCACACATGGGTAAGTTTTTGAACATGAACACTAGCTCAAAATAATGGTAGAAATGGCTAGATCATGTTTCAAAGATCTCAAAAACATAAAGAACATTAAAAATGGGGCTAGGATGTACTTACTATTGAGCTTGAAAGGATGAACAAAATCCTAGCTATGGCTCCTTGAGAATTTTGGCCGAGGGAGGAAGATGCGCACGATTTTGACTTATTTTCCCTTTTTATTCTTTTATTAACCAAAAGACAAAAATGCCCTTAAGGCATTTCTTTCAAAATTTTCCTATTCATGCCCATTTTTGTCCATAAAAATATAAATTAGGAAAATTAATATTTAAGGACCTCTAATTAATAATTCATGACAATTTCATGCCTAAAGCTTCTAGAACTCACATTTTGCAACTTTTACAATTTAGTCCTAAATATCAAATTAGACACTTTATCAATAGAATTTCTTCATGAAACCATCACACAAGCATGCAATCATGCTCATGAGAATCATAAAATAATTATTTCTACTTCGGCTTTGTGGTCTCGAAACCATTGTTCTTACTAGGCCCTAATTCGGGATGTTACAGATTTATTAGGAGAAATTAAAGGATAAAACAGCGGAGTATGAAGCGATCACTTTAACTAATAGCTATATTAATTTGGACGGTATTGATAACTGAATTATTACTGAAGTTTTGGGTCCTGAAAGGTATGATCAGGTTTGATTTCAATGATATTTTGTTAACCCAACCTAATATTTTGGATCCGTCTCGCAACAATACATGCCTTCGGTGAATCAGGCTCAAGCTGAAGTTCAGAGGTTAAGAGACAATATGGCTTAGATGCAAGGGAGCACAGTTGAGCAAATTGCTCAACTTAAAGCGGAAGCAGCATCAAGAGAAGCAGAGGCTCAAAGAAAATATGATGAACTCTAGCTACAACTTAAAGCGGAGGTAGCAGCGAGGGAAGAAGAGGCAACAAGAAAATATGACGAACTCTAGCTACAACTTTAAAATATGATGAAGATGTTTCTGCAGTCGCAGAATCCGCCATCTTAGATTTTTATTTTCTTATTGTGAGAATATCTTAATAATATAACTTTTGAATATAATATATTTTGTTATTTCATATGTTAATTTAGATCATATACATATATTTTTTTCATGATAGTATCATTTAGATTTGAAGTTTTTGGTTGGATTTGATGTTACAAGAAATTATGTTAAAAATTTGGGTTCTATATGAATTAAAATGGTTTGGTAAAATTTGCTAAAGTTAGTGGCGGTTTTCCCACAAACACCGCTAAAGAACTTAACCTTTAGCGGCGCTTCTCGTAAAAATGCCGCTAAAGAACATGATCTTTAGCGGTGCTTTTCCCACAAACACTACTAAATGTCATGTTCTTTAGTGGCATTTTCATGAGAAGCGCCATTAAACATCATGTTCTATAGCGGCATTTTTCCTCATGAACGTCACAAATTGTTATAGCGACGCTTATAATGCTACTAAAAACCTGTTTTACTGTAGTGTTAGCAATATAAATTGTCTTAATTGCATAATCTGAAATTAATTATTTAAACAAGCAATCTTGCAAACGATAGGTTGTAAGCTGATAACACATACATGATTATTTTGTAGATACATCTACCAAAATCATATAATATCAAAACTATCCACATGGTGAATGAATGGACCCATATTCATTTCAGAAATGCAAGACATTAAATCTCAACTTTAGCTAGTGAGTTTTTAGGAATCAATTTTCATTGAGAACAAGCAAAAAATGAGAATTTTTTAAATTAAAGAATCTTTTGATTCTTTAATGAATGTCTATATGAATTCTCAATTAATTTTTGCATCATATATGATCCAGAATGGTCTAACTGGTCACGCCAAGTAGTAAATACATTTGTACCAATAAACTTTTGGTTTACTTTAACATTCATTTCAATTGTACTAATAATGTAAATATAAATTGTGACAAATTGATAATTTTACTGTCATTCATTTTACTCTGTATCCACATATAAATACTATTGTGACATTTACTACTAGAAATGTCGAAATCACTTGAAGTCTAAATCACTATTTTCCAGATGTACAAGTAGTACCAATTACTTTTCATACATAAGTTTTCTCTCTTGCAAGTTCTCATCAGTAATATTTTTCCATGTAATTTTAATTGAGAATTTATTCTGAATACTGTAGAGTTATGCTCACAATTTAATAAAAAAATTTGCAACTTCAGGTGCATCCAACCATAACAAGCTTTAGATAGATTTACCATATTTTATTTCTCGTAAGTAGATCTTTCAAAGTCAAATATTTTGCTTTCAATCCCTTAATGGGGATGATGATGAAAGATGATCACAAAGACAGCTACAGTCAATTTAATTTAATAACAAGAGTAATCAATAACTCAATCCTCCTTTTTTTCATCCTTTCAAAATAGATATTTATCGAAATAGTGATTCAAGTGAAATATAATATTTTCTTCATTCACAATCTCAAGTTGATATCCATTATAATGAATGTCTTTTAAAACCAATGGATTAACCATAACAATATATTAATAAATTAGCTCTTTTGGAGCTTTTGACTAATTTTATACTACCAAATATTAGAATAATATTGGTTTATATTTTCTTTTGCGTTCACTTTGGGGAATGCAATAGATTTACTAGGACAAACTTATAAAATCCCAAAAAATTCTTTATTTCATAATCACCATCGCAAACATGCGTGGATTCCAAATCCAAATCTATCTATTCATGTTGTTGTGATTAGTCTCGAATTATAATAAATATGATATAATAAACAAATTATAGTAAAATATACCTGAAGATTTTTTACATCAGTGTCATCACCCTGGCTATTATCACGAGCACTGGGTGGCTAAAAGCTCTAATGATTACACATAGTGTCTAGGCCTCAATTGAAGTAGCAGCAGCTCTAGAAGGCAATTGACAATAGTAAATTTTGGGATATTTTTGTGACTTATGGAGAAAAACAATTAAAAGAGAATTGTGTTGATAACGTGTTATAAAATAAATAGACAAAGAATAAAGAATAAAGAAAATGGGAGAGCAAAAGAGAAAGCGTATTTTATTGATCAATCAGAATATTTACAAAATTTCTCCAAAGTCTCTATTTATAAGAATAAGAAGTATAAATGAAGTAGAGATCTACTTCTAATAACTATTAGAACTTAAAGTACATCAAAACTTATCTTGACCTTGATGGACATCCACTTAATAAGATATTCATAACAATTTTGACTTTTTTAATCAATTAAATTTATTTAATTATGATTTTTTTTGGAAAAAAATTATATGGGAGTCAATTTAAATTTTCACATTTTTTCAAATATATTATTTTAACTAATTTTATCAAATATATAAACCTTTTTATTTAACAAATTTAAATATTTTTTTCAAAATTTCCAGATGTTTATTTAATGGAATTTCATCTTTTATTTTTCTTTCTACAAAGCATAAAAAAAGAAAAGGTCAAAAAAGATAAGACTTTCCTTTTATTTATTTTAGTGGTTTTGTCTGTAGATTATTAGCTATTAAAATTTATAACTGAATCGGTTAATTTAATTGAGTTAATATACTATTTTTTAAAAATATAATTATAATATATATAAAAAATACATATTACTTTTTAATTATTTTATATAAATTAATTAACCAAATTATCCAATTGAACCAATAAATATTAAGATAATTCGATTAAGACCATGAAGGTCGATATGTTCGTGTTAGGACCACGACTATTGAGTAATGTTTATTCAATGACCTAATCATTCATGGGCTTAGTCAGTCACAATATAAGACAATATATGTATTTTTTATGTATTGGCCTTTTTGATATAGGCCATGCTTTTGAAACAAATGGGTTTCATGAAATTATCAAGAGGAGCGGTGTGTGAAGAGTTTGAAGTAGAAGTCGATTTAGATTAAAGAGAGAACATTTTTTTTTGTCTTTAATGCGTCGCCAACGACTAGTTTCAAGGAAGGATTTTATGATTGGCTTAAGGCTCTGTTGATTGATTATGAAGCACACATGAAGTCAAGTTTATCTAGATTTCTTGGTATTTATTGTTCTTGCCTAGGATTCCTATACATAGGTAGTACTTTGTACATTTGAGGTATTTGTTTTATTATTGTGTAGAGAGTTGTGAATTGCTATTCTAGCTAATTTTTCTCTTTCTTTTCACATTCAGTCTTAGGAATTAATTGTGAGTGAATTAAACCTTTGTAAGTGAGGTTTGGGTAAGTGGTAATAACTAGTCCCAACTAGTTATTAGGGATGCAAATACATCTTGTTCAAGGTAGTTTGTGCTTACACCAATAAGTGGTTGAATCAATTGAGGAATAAGAGACCATTCATTGAGCGAGGCTTCGCAGAATAGGATTGTTTTCAAACTATGTAAAGAAACGAATGTGTGTATATCTCTGCCTAGTTTTGTTATTTTTTTCTATTTTATTGTCTATTCAATTATGTGAATGAACTCGCTATTAAACAATCAAGTTATATTCACAACAAACTTATGAGATTTTTCAAGTAGTATTAGAGTGATCTTCAAAGTTGTTTAGAGACGTTCTTAAACATTGTTTGTTGTCATGGAAACTATGAGAGAAGGAAGCTCTATCACTCAAGCACCTCTTCTAGTTGACTCCTCAAACTATGCCTATCGGAAAGCATGGATAAGAGCTTTTATTATGTCAATTGATGAATCAGCTTAGGAAGCAATCGAGGAAGGATGGAGAAAGCTCGAGGTAACAAGAACTAATAGAGCAACCAAACCAAAAGAAAATAATTATTACACTCTTAAAGAAAAGAAGGTAGCTCAAGCAAACTCAAAAGCTTTCTATGCAATTTTTAATGGAGTCGACTGACCAATTCAAGATGATCTCAACATGTGAAAATGCTAAGGAGGCATGACCATCTTACAAAATCAACATGAAAGGAATGCTTCTATCAAGATGTCAAAACTCTAAATTTTGACTACCAGGTTTGAAAATTTAAAAATGGATGAAGATGAAACTATTTTTTATTTTTATACAAGCTTATGTGACATATCTAATGAAGATATGTGTCTTAATGAATGGTTTTTTGAGGTGAAACTTGTCAAGAAATTTCTTCGGTCTCTTATAGAACAATTTGTTATCAAAGTCACTATAGTTGAAGAAGTTAAGGATATCACCACCCTTAGGTTAGATAAGTTGATTGATTCATTTAGGACCTTTGAACTGAATCTTGAGGAAGAAAAGCATGACAAGTTGAAAGGTGAAAATAATTTTGGTTTCAATGTTTAATCTAGTGTTCAAATAGAGAAGTAAACAAGAAAAGCTATCGACGAAATTAGAGAACAATTTGCTCTACTAACCAAGAACTTCAATAAAGCTTACAAAAAGTTATTGAGAAAGAAATTTACAAAAGAAAACAGTGCTAGTAGCTCCAATAGAAAATTTTAACAAAAAGAATATAATGTTTTAAACAAAAAGGAGGTTTAATGTTTCAAATGCAAAGGATATGGTCACATTCAATCCGAATGTCAAACAAAAGTCTCTAGTGGTTACATGGAGTGATGAAGAAGATGAGAGTGAGTAATCAAACTTAGATGAGGAATTAAAAAAGTATGCGGCCTTCACTGTGTCTGCTTAGCCATTTGTTTAAACAAAAAACTAGATAGTCTCTAAATTTTTTGAAAAAGTTGAATGTGACATTGGAACTCTTGAGAATTCACATCTTCAAATGGTAAAATAAATTGGATATAATGTCCCAAATGAACGATGATCTGAGAGATGAAATGTTATGCTAAAAAAGAAAATAAGAGCTCAAAGTGGAAGCTCAAGAAAAGGAAGAAGCCTTGAAAGTCTCAAAGAATGAACTTGCTGAGGCTAAAGTTGTACTTAAAAATTTAGTGAACAAAGTATAAAACTTGATTAATTCCTTATTGTTGGAAGAGTTGAATAAGATTATAGGGGTCTTGAATATCCTTTGAAAGTAAGCTAACTGACTCTGAGAATCAATTAGTTAAAACTAATGGGTTATCTCTTGTAAAAAACACAAAAAAGAACAAAAGATCCGTCTGCCATTACTGTGGAAGAGCTGGTCACATTAGGCTATAGTGCTATCAACTTCAAAATAATTTATGAAAGTTGAAGACTGGAGTAGTGATTGTTCAGAAAGTTGTGCAAACAACTAAGCAAACATAGCAAAAAAAGAAACAGACTAGTATGAAACAAGTGTGAGTCAAAAAAAGAGATAAGTGTCTATTACTGGCTCATACTTCTTTAAAGGTTGCTACTAAAGAGATATGGTACTTTGATAGTGGATGCTTGCGAGATATGACTGGAAAAAAGGGCTACTTAAAGAACATTGTTCAATGTGATGCAAGAAAAGTCACATTTGGAGATGGACATAAAGGAAAACTCATTGGTAAGAGATGCCTAGACGTGGTGGGACTACAGAAACTAAAAATGTTCACTTATCACTTAAAAACCATTTGTATACCTAATCCAATCCTTGTGGAGATGATCTCACTTATCACTATCGAAACCATTATTTTTTTTAAAAAAAACGGGCGATTGACTTTTGAAAAAGAAAATACAGAGTCGCCACCAATCTTTTGTTTCGGTGTGATTGGATCACCTTAATAAAATATTTTACTCCATTTAAACCGATTTTGGCCTACGTAAATTTGAGGAAACGGGTTCAGGAGTCGGTTACGTATGAGCAAGGATTAGCACCCTCACTACGCCCAAAATTGGTACCAAATTGATTAAATACTGTCCTTATGTCTGAGATATAAAAAAGTTTTTGAAATGTGATTGCTTTAAAAACATTTTAATAGTCTAAGTTGGTCGTTGAAATTCTCTTGTTTCGGAGGAATACAACATCATATCCAGCACGATAGGACATGATCCTTTATGCCATCGAAAACACGATAAATTTCGACTTCCAAAAGTTCATATGTTGAAAATCACAAAAGGATGCCCAATTGTTTAGCCCAACGAAAAACCGAAACCCAGCACAGTAGGGCACGATTCCTTACATTTCTAGACATCGAACATTGCCTTATTTTAAAGTTTAGAAAATATGAGTGAAATTTTAAACGGATATCCGATTATTTTGAACAAACGGGAAATTGCAACCCAGCACGATAGGGCACGATTCCCCGAATTGCCAAACATCGAACATTTCCTCCGTTTTAAAGAATTTTTAAAGACATGAGTGAAATTCCAAAGGAATATTCGATTGTTTTAAACGAACGAGAAATCGCAACCCAGCACGATAGGGCACGATTTCCCGAATTGCCAAACATCGAACATTTCCTTCGTTTTAAAGAATTTTTAAATGAATGATTATAAAACTAGCTTAAAACGCCTTAATTTTACTTGAAGTAAGATGGTATAATTAAATTTAAAGAGTTGGACCTTGTAAAATAACATTTCCTAAACCAAAAAGAGCATGGGATAATATATGCATGCATAAAATACGACAATGGATGAATGAAGATAATATAACTTATTTAATCAACTAACAAAACAATTAACTATAATTAATTTAAAAATTATAACTCAATGTTCAAGCATGTATGAAGAATAATTGATATAACAATAAGATGAATAAATAATACGCAACGATAATATATATATGGCATAATATAAAACAATCAATGCAAAATGTAAAAAAACAAAATAGCAATTTGAAGCCAATGTGATATAAGACATTTAAAATAATGACGAATAAATGAACACATAATTTATACAATATACGAATTGTTGAATTTAAAACTATTTGTAAAAACAACCTAGAGATATATAATTTATTATTAAAATATATGTTATGAAATGAATATTTCAATCGAATAACATACAAAACATTAAAGAATATTGGTTTAAAGTTTGACAATTTATATATAATATAAAAAAAATTTAAATTATGTACAAAATATGAAAAGATTCTAAAAATGTATAGTGAAATATAATCTTAGAAACATAATAGATTTACAAATCATATATACATAAATAACTTGAAAAATAATTATTTGCAAAAACATGGAAATACATACAAGATTAAATTAATTTTATCATAAATTATATATAATAGATTTAAGAACATACTTATATATACAAAGAAAACTATATGTATAAAATACACAGATTTAGTAATGTTTATATCAAATATACGTACCAATGTATATGTATAAAAATAAATTCAACTAAAGTAAAAAGCACGTGGTTTCCTTTCAAAATATGAAAAGATTCTAAAAATGTATAGTGAAATATAATCTTAGAAACATAATAGATTTACAAATCATATATACATAAATAACTTGAAAAATAATTATTTGCAAAAACATGGAAATACATACAAGATTAAATTAAATTTATCATAAATTATATATAATAGATTTAAGAACATACTTATATATACAAAGAAAACTATATGTATAAAATACACGGATTTAGTAATGTTTATATCAAATATACGTACCAATGTATATGTATAAAAATAAATTCAACTAAAGTATAAAGCACGTGGTTTCCTTTCAAACAACAAATATATATCTATTAAAATATGTAAAATAATTCAAAAATAATTATACGTATGAAATAATATATTGTTGATAATATACGTAGAATAAAACTAATTTTATTATAAAGTATATATATGTATAATAATGTATAAAAACATTTACAAAAAATAATATCCAAAATGTGAAAATACAATTACCCAAATTAAAATAACTGAGTAAGCAAATGATACAAATAATGCAATTAATAAAAACATTACAAATGACATTAATGATATGATAAAAATAATTTTTCTTAAAAAAAATATAATTACTAAAGTAACTCAAAATATACAAGTAAATAAGCCCGAATAAAAAAAACTATAAAATGAATCTAAACAAATTACCTAATTGAAATCAAAGTAAAATAAAAAGGATAATTTACAAATAAAAAAACTACTAATAGTAAAATAAGGACCCATGTATAACACACGTGAATTCATAGGGACCAAGACTGAAATTATCCCTGATCCCGAAATACTGCGTTGAGGCGTGGGCTAAAATGAAAAAACGTACAAATTTTAGGGAACATTTAAAAAATAAACAAAGTACAAACAGAAACCAATTGAAAATTGGCGCGAAAGAGGAGGACCAAATGCGCCATTAACCCATTTGAAACAAGAGAACGCGGATCCAATCTTTTGGATTGGGTCAACACGCATGGGTCCCTTCCTTTAAACTCCATCATTTCCAAATCTGATGCTAAACTTTAATTCCCATTTATTTGCTTTTCAAAACTCAGCAAACCTTTCATTTTTAAAAAAAAAAACAGAAGCTTTAACCCCTCCCTCTAGGGTTTGATCCAACATGCAGCTACCTAAACAATCATTTATTTGATGGTCTATGGCGTGCCAATGGCAACTGGACCTTGTCAACGGAGGACACGCCCACGGAGATCAGGTAAGCGCATTCCTTCTCCCTTCTTTTCTTTTTTTTTTTAAAAAGAAAAACTTAAAATCTTATGGTATTCTACCAAAAACAAAGCAAAATCTGATGAAAAAAAAAAAGAAAACAACCCTAGCCCGAATCTCCATATTTCTGAGACATGTGGGCTTCCATCGGTGCTGTTTCAAACACGCCTTTCGTTTTCCATGCTAAAAAAATCACAAGCAGATCGAAAATAAAGGATAAAAAAAATGTGAAATCACCTTTCAATGACTTTTTGATTTCTTTTTGCTATTCAGTATGCGTGTTTCTGTTTGCCTAGTATGCGTTCGTAGGTTCATTTTTCTTTATTACAATGAACATAGGGCTTTTATATAGCCAAAAATAAAAGAAAAATACAAAGAATTTTTTTCTTTTTTTTCTCTTTACTGCTATTTTGCTGTACTATTTTTGTCTTCTCTTGCAGGTACGAAAGGCGACGTGGAGGCGTGAGGGTGGCGTACGGAGGGGTGCAGAGGGTTGTACGGAGGCGCGCTGGAGGCTAGGGCTACGGCGCTCCTTGCTGCTAAGGTTCCTAGTTGGCTAAAGTTTGTTTAAGTTTTGGGCCATTTGGGCCAGGGGTATTTGGCTAGGTTATTTTGTAAATGGGCTTGTAACTGGGCTATTGGGTTGTATTAGGTTTGGGTTTTAAAATTGGGTTATGTAATTTGGACTTATGGACATTTAATTTGGTTTAATTTTTATTTATTTTGTATTATGGTGGACCCGGGTAAATTGGTCCGCTTACAGCTGCCCCTCTTTGCTCATTATCGTGTAACGAGAATAGAGCAAAGATTTCAAAGAGGGCCAATTTTGCCCGGTCTCGCAGAATCATGAATTCTTTGGTGTTCTTCTTTTTCGAGGTAGCCTTGTTCCAATTCTCTGCAACTTCAGAGATATAGGAATTATCGCCCCTATTTGTTCCGCTGTAACTCTAGAGAGACTAGCCTTGTAGCTTTTATTCTGCTCTTCCGCAACTACTCCAATGCAACTTCAGGGAGACAAGATCTACAATCTTCAGCCTGTCACCCTATGACTTTGGGAGTTAAGGCTTGCTTCTTTGATTTGCTCCACTGCAACTTTAGGGAGACAAGATCTACAATCTTCAGCCTGTTACCCTACGAATTAGGGAGTTAAGATGGTGGCTTAAATCTGCTTCACTGCAACTTTAGGAAGACAAGATTCACTATCTTCGATTTGCTCCACTACAACTTCAGGGAGACAAGATCTACAATCTTCAGCCTACTCCACTCCAACTTTAGGGAGCTAGGATAGTGGCTTAAATCTGCTTCACTGCAACTTCTGGAAGACAAGATTCGCCGTCTTCGATTTGCTCCACTACAACTTCAGGGAGACAAGATCTACAATCTTCAGCCTACTCCACTACAACTTTAGGGAGCTAGGATGGTGGCTTAAATCTGCTTCATTGCAACTTCAGGAAGACTAGATTCACCATCTTCGATCTGCTCCACTATAACTTTAGGGAAACAAGATCTACAATCTTCAACCTACTCCACTACAACTTTAGGGAGCTAGGATGGTGGCTTAAATCTGCTTCACTGCAACTTCAGGAAGACTAGATTCGCCGTCTTCGATCTGCTCTACTGCAACTTCAGGGAAACAAGATCTACAATCTTCAGCCTACTCCACTACAACTTTAGGGAGCTAGGATGGTGGCTTAAATCTGCTTCACTGTAACTTCAGGAAGACTAGATTCGCCGTCTTTGATCTTCTCCACTGCAACTTTAGGGAAACAAGATCTACAATCTTCAGCCTGTTACCCTACGACTTAGGGAGTTAAGATGGTGGCTTAAATCTGCTTCACTGCAACTTTAGGAAGACAAGATTCACTATTTTTGATTTGCTCCACTACAACTTCAGGGAGACAAGATCTACAATCTTCAGCCTACTCCACTCCAACTTTAGGGAGCTAGGATAGTGGCTTAAATCTGCTTCACTGCAACTTCTGGAAGACAAGATTCGTCGTCTTCGATTTGCTCCACTACAACTTCAGGGAGACAAGATCTACAATCTTCAGCCTACTCCACTACAACTTTAGGGAGCTAGGATGGTGGCTTAAATTTGCTTCATTGCAACTTCAGGAAGACTAGATTCACCGTCTTCGATCTGCTCCACTAAAACTTTAGGGAAACAAGATCTACAATCTTTAGCCTACTCCACTACAACTTTAGGGAGCTAGGATGGTGGCTTAAATCTGCTTCACTGCAACTTCAGGAAGACTAGATTCGCCGTCTTCGATCTGCTCTACTGCAACTTCAGGGAAACAAGATCTACAATCTGCAGCCTACTCCACTACAACTTTAGGGAGCTAGGATGGTGGCTTAAATCTGCTTCACTGTAACTTCAGGAATACTAGATTCGCCGTCTTCGATCTGCTCCACTGTAACTTTAGGGAAACAAGATCTACAATCTTCAGCCTGTTACCCTACGAATTAGGGAGTTAAGATGGTGGCTTAAATCTGCTTCACTGCAACTTTAGGAAGACAAGATTCACTATCTTCGATTTGCTCCACTACAACTTCAGGGAGACAAGATCTACAATCTTCAGCCTACTCCACTCCAACTTTAGGGAGCTAGGATAGTGGCTTAAATCTGCTTCACTGCAACTTCTGGAAGACAAGATTCGCCGTCTTCGATTTGCTCCACTACAACTTCAGGGAGACAAGATCTACAATCTTCAGCCTACTCCACTACAACTTTAGGGAGCTAGGATGGTGGCTTAAATCTGCTTCATTGCAACTTCAGGAAGACTAGATTCACCATCTTCGATCTGCTCCACTATAACTTTAGGGAAACAAGATCTACAATCTTCAACCTACTCCACTACAACTTTAGGGAGCTAGGATGGTGGCTTAAATCTGCTTCACTGCAACTTCAGGAAGACTAGATTCGCCGTCTTCGATCTGCTCTACTGCAACTTCAGGGAAACAAGATCTACAATCTTCAGCCTACTCCACTACAACTTTAGGGAGCTAGGATGGTGGCTTAAATCTGCTTCACTGTAACTTCAGGAAGACTAGATTCGCCGTCTTTGATCTTCTCCACTGCAACTTTAGGGAAACAAGATCTACAATCTTCAGCCTGTTACCCTACGACTTAGGGAGTTAAGATGGTGGCTTAAATCTGCTTCACTGCAACTTTAGGAAGACAAGATTCACTATTTTTGATTTGCTCCACTACAACTTCAGGGAGACAAGATCTACAATCTTCAGCCTACTCCACTCCAACTTTAGGGAGCTAGGATAGTGGCTTAAATCTGCTTCACTGCAACTTCTGGAAGACAAGATTCGTCGTCTTCGATTTGCTCCACTACAACTTCAGGGAGACAAGATCTACAATCTTCAGCCTACTCCACTACAACTTTAGGGAGCTAGGATGGTGGCTTAAATTTGCTTCATTGCAACTTCAGGAAGACTAGATTCACCGTCTTCGATCTGCTCCACTAAAACTTTAGGGAAACAAGATCTACAATCTTTAGCCTACTCCACTACAACTTTAGGGAGCTAGGATGGTGGCTTAAATCTGCTTCACTGCAACTTCAGGAAGACTAGATTCGCCGTCTTCGATCTGCTCTACTGCAACTTCAGGGAAACAAGATCTACAATCTGCAGCCTACTCCACTACAACTTTAGGGAGCTAGGATGGTGGCTTAAATCTGCTTCACTGTAACTTCAGGAATACTAGATTCGCCGTCTTCGATCTGCTCCACTGTAACTTTAGGGAAACAAGATCTACAATCTTCAGCCTACTCCACTACAACTTTAGGGAGCTAGGATAATGGCTTAAATCTGCTTCACTGTAACTTCAGCAAGACTAGATTCGCCATCTTCGATCTGCTCCACCGTAACTTCATGGAGACAAGATCTGTAGAATTGGTTTCATAGGCCTAAGCTTATGCCAAATAATTAGGATGCTATGATCAACATGAATCAAAAGTTCCTAACTAAGATGTGATGCTTATGTCAAATAATTAGGATGCTATGATCGAAATGAATCAAATGCTCCTAACTAGATGTGTTATGAATGATGCAGAAGTGAAAATGATCTATTTTTTAAAAAAAAGGCTTAAGGTATCATTGCTCGTTCATCAGGACATTATCACTGACGTATTACGTGGCCATCTTGTTCAGCTGGTATTCTTGACAAAAAACCCAAAGAAATAATCTCAATCTGCTCGGCAAGCTTGCCCCACTGAAACTTTATGGAGTTTTTGCTTATACAACCCACTGTGACTCAGGGTATAGGATTTGTTTCATCTTCAATCAATTTGATTTGTTACACCATTCCTCGGGTGTAATGACCCTGTGTGCATGTCTGATATTTGCGTGAATGCAGAATATCATTTTTCTTTTCCTGAGAATGATCCCCTCTTACACTTGTGTTGACATTGCTCGTCATTTGTCGAGGTTGTATCATCGACGAAATATCTTGCCTCTTCGTTAATCGATACCTTTAATAGAAAATCCGAAGAGATAGCCACAATTTAGTCTCCTTTTTCTCAGACATTTCCATCCCTTAGGTTTGGTGAGTTCTAAACAACAGTCCTGTTTCAGGTTCTTGTACTATTTAGAAGCCTCCAGAGTAATATGCAGAACTTCTTTTATAAAAGTATTATTGGTCTATTAATTGTTATTCCAATGCAAAATGCTCGAAAAAGATCAAAACAGTGGACAAGAAGGAAATTGAGTAAGAGCACAGCTTGAAACAAATAAGTTAATCAAAGATTGCAAATGCAATAAGAAGGCAATTAACTCAACATGAATAAGTTGATCAAAGATATCAATGCAATAAGAAGGAAGTTTATTGGGAGCATATTTTGAAACAAATATAGTAATCAAAGATAGTAAATTCAGTGTGGATAAGATGAAAACTAGGTGCCCTAGATATCGCAGTCCGAGCTTCTCTGTACAAACTTCTTGAGGTCCATTTTGAGCTCAATATGTATTTAGGGGATCCGGAGTACTTTGTCGATGCCCCAAGACGTAGCATACTTCTTCATTGTTAATTCAGTAGTAGCAAGACTACTGTATGCCCCACTTTGATTCAAATTTGAGCTGCCCTTTTCAGAAATTTTGTCCTCGAAATTTCCTTATTTTCTTTTGATCATGAATTTCATTATTTCTATAATTCTATAGTTTCTTTCTGCACATATTTACCTAGTTTATCATTTATATCCATTCTCTATCCTTTCATTTCACATTTTATTTTCAATTCAATATTTCACATTTGCCTTTAGACATTATTTCAAGTGTTTTATCACATATATTAGCTTGGAAAACCAAAGAAAGATAGAGTAGTACCACTTGTGAATCAATTAGACTTGCAATAATTTCTGTCTATTAGCATATTTATCCAACCTTTTCATATATTGATTATAGCATCCAAACATTAATAATTGCATATGCTTCTAAAAATATCAGTACATATAAGATACCCATATAAAATCCCAAAAATTTACTATAATATACCCAATTATAACTGCTATATTCAAATATTTTTGCAATTTATTCACCAATCTATTGACTAGTATAGTCATCAATAATTTCACATCATTCAGTTCACTCAAGAAACTAATTCGGAAGAAATTTTCAGTTAACCATTCTGTAAATATCATATTTGAACAAATCATTTTCCTATAAATAACTTCTTTATTTAACAGTGGTACTGTATATCCCAGCTAGTTTTCAGAAAAAAATTTGATGTCTCTATTCAGAACCCATCTTTTCCTATTAACTCACTCTCAGTTCCGATTGTATTATTAATTGTTCAACCATTGAACTTTTCACTTTCCACTTCTGAACTTAATCAATATAAATCTCATGAATTTCATTGTATATAACTGTACTAGTAAAGGGGTATAGATCGCAAAGTCTTATAATTTAATTTTCATATATTTACTCATATAACATTTATCATTCTCAAGTACTATAAAACATTTATTCGTACTTTTACGAGTTTTGCTTCATCATAACTAACATTTTTACTCAAAGATAATCCTTTACCTCGTAACGAAAATTGTTTACTTTTTTTTACTTAGCAGAGGCCCAGTAGACTAGATAGAACACTTCGGATATACGGGACTTATACAGAGGTGCATTATTATGCACTATTAAACAGAGAACACTGAAGTGCTATACAGAGAGTACGAATGTGCTAAATGTCCTAATAATCAGAGAGCACTAACGTGCTAGTAATTAGAGAGCATGTTGAGGTCCCTTAATATCTTAGTAGTTCTAATCTTGTCTACTTGGGCAAATTATTTCATGTGCGCATATCACTTTTACACCTTTCGCATAATACTTTTACATGCTTTACAATTTAATCCTTGTACCAATAATTCATATGCTTATATCTTCTGTATCTTCAATACGTGTAATATATTTTAAAATTCACTATTCATTCATAATTCTCTAATAATCCTTATCATGTACTTCATATATTACTTTTATATATTTTGTAATTTAGTCATCAGCACAATATTTCATATAGTTATATAATTTGCTTTTAATAATACATATAACATAATATTCATCATTGACATGTATTATAAAACATTTATTCATACCTTTTTTTTTGTACCGATTCATCATAATCAACTTTCTACTCATATACTTGAGTATCGCTTTTAGCATTATCGGAATTAGCTTGGTTGAAAAACATCTCTTTCTATAAATAAAACAAATCTCATCAGAGTCGAAAGGTATTACGCTATCACATATTATAATGACATGTGTTTTTAGACTTCACATATACTACGTTTGGCCTGAGAACCGACTAAACCACTAAATGTAACACCCCCTCCCGTATCCATTGCCGGAATAGGGTACGAGGCATTACCAGAGTTTACTGAACATTTTCAGATAATTCTGAGTCATTTATTATTCATATTTTGAAAATAATCATAACGTCTCTCTATTGGGCCCTCGAAGCCCCAAACATACATTAAAAACCAACCGGAATTAAATCGAGATTATAAAAAAAATTTCGCAAAATCTTAAATTTTATTTTCATCTAAGTACTTACTATTTCAATGCTCCTTATAGTTAAACATGTTACCCTTGAATCAATAGTTTGGCACTTGTCTAAGCGTCAAACAACATCATTGTTAGTATACTTGCACATATTTCATCTAAATTCAACATTGATATACTTATTTTCTCTACATATTGCACTTGAGTTTAATAATAGTCTCAACTTACATAATTTCCTTGTATCAACATATCAAAGATAATCATATATGTACATGTCATGAAACATATCATGCTCTTACCGTTTCTTCATAAGCATATATCATTCATTTCATTATATCAATATTTCATGCTCCAGCTTTTCCATATATTTTATATATATTTATTCCGGTAATAGTTTATATCAAACTTAACATAAATTATATTCCATGTACTTATACTTATTTCGTTTATCTATCTTCATAATCATTTCATACAACTATTTTGTACATATATTTCCATATGACCAGTCCTTGTAAACATTTCACACAACCATTTCATATAACCATTCGTCATCTAATGCGTATTACCTGAATATCAATTGTTCAATAGATGTCATAGTGTCTCCCATCCACGGTTTTATTTATCTTTGACGTGATGCCATAGTGTCTTTCAACTATGGTCTTACTTCTTTTCTGTCATGTTGCCATGGTATCTTTCAACCATGGTCTTATTCTTTTCATGTCACATTGCCATGGTATCTTTCAACCATGGTCTTATTCATTTCATATCACGTTGCCATGGTATCTTTCAACCATGGTCTTACACATTTCATATCAGAGAGCACACTCCCGCGAACCTCATCCTTACAGTTGGATTACCAGTCCAGGTTAAATCCCCTGTAATATAAACTCATAGAGTATTGTCGGGATTACCAGTCTAGGCTAAATTCAGACCCTAATTCGGATTACCCGTCTGGCCTAAATCCATTTTACATGTATTCTTCGGGAGGGCTATATCAGGATAGGATCACCCGTCCGGGCTAGATCCCAGAGATCCATCGAATTTTCCTTTCATTCAACCGAGATTTCTTCCCCTTTTTATCAAATATATCAATGTTTCATAAATTTTTTTATGTAATGAACATTCAAATCAATAACATACATTTCAAGTATTTAAGAATATAATTCAAGTTACACGAACTTACCTCATTGCTTGTTTGTGTTTATAATTTCATTAATCCGATATCTTTTCTTTTCCACGATCAAGTCTCATATTTGAGTCGTCCAGATCTTTATAAATAAATTTGATCATCATTTTCATTCATTTCATATTCTAATGCATTTAATTAATGCTCTAGGAAAAATTACCATTTTGCCCTTAAACTTTTAATTAATGACGATTTCATCCTTAGGGTCAGAAAAATAAAATTATTGCAATTTAATCCTTATTTCCAGATATTATTCTCGTACATATTGATAACAATCCATGAATTCTATAAAATATCAGAATTTTCCATAATTTCAACACTTTTCAATTTAATCCCTAAAACATCTTTTCCCCCTATCTTGAACTAAATTAATAATTTCATTAAAATTTGTAATTTAAATAATAAAATTAATCCATTTCATGCAATTTGGTCATTTTTGACATTTTTACAAAAGTGCCCATAAATTTGTACTTTTATTCAATTTAGTCCCTGAGCCTAAAATAAGAAAATTAGCCATGCTAAATGAATATTCATATATGTTTTCCTCCTCCTCTCCATTCCACATCCTTAATGTATATAACACACTTGTAAGTAACATTATCTATATTTTTTTATTATTTACTTTTATGAATATTCAAGCTGTCTATCTATGTCATAGTCACTAAATTATTCATATCTGGAGCTATAGAACTCAAAATTAAGATCCGCTAATTTTACCTGAAACTAGACTCATATATATTCTTACCATAAAATTTTCATAATTTTTTGTTTTGCCAATAAGTACATTTTATTCTTTAAAGTTACCCCTATTCTGCTGTCTGACAGTTCTGACCCTTCTTTAGTAAAAATTAATTATCTCCTCGTAAATAATTAAAATTATGTTCTTGTTTGTTTATATTAAAAATATATTCATTCAGGATTCTAAGCATATAAATTTTAGCTTATAATTATTTTTATCCAATTTTTTATGATTTTCCAAAGTCAGAACAGGGGAACCCGAAATCATTCTGACCTTGTCTGATAAAATTTATTATATCTCATGATTTATAATTTAATTGCTTACATAATCTATTCTATAAGAAACTAGACTCAATAATTTTTAATTTCATGTTTTATTCATCCTATAATTCGATTTATACAATTTTCGGTGATTTTTCAAAATTAGACTACTGCTACTGTCCAAAACTGTTTTAGTGCAAGATATTATTTACCATATTTATAACACCCTTATTTTCTTTCTCTACACTATTTCTCACAACTTTCTCTTGTTTTCTCTTCACTAACATATCAAGAACATAGGACCATATGTAAGGAAACTATACATTAACATTAATCCCATGCTTTTTCAATAATATGAAACTTAAAAATATATTGAAATCATGATGTTCTTACCTTGTTCTATTGATTTAAATCTTCATCTTGATTTTCTCTCTCCTTCAGCTTCCATTTCTTGAATCCAACTTGATATTCCAACTTCCCATAGTCTCCTTAACATTTTTCTCTCTGGGTAGCTATGGAAATTCTTTTGATTTTTGGGTGAAAATGGTGAATTTTTGGTAAAAGGACCAAATTATAAAGAAAGTAAAACTTTCTTTCTTTCTCTCTTTCTCTCACCTTAATGCATCAGAAATATGGATGAGAATTTCTCATCTTTCTTTCTTTATATACTAATAAAATAATAATAAAATAATAAAATATCTTATTAAAATATTAATAAAATAATATTTATCTAATTAAATAATTATAAAATATCAAAATATATCTAGCATCATTATTACTTCTAGATTTCTCTCTCTTCCAATTGACCATTTTGCCCTTCATTATCTTTTAAAATTCCATCATTGAGTCATTATTTAATTTGGTAAAATTACAATTTAGTCCCTCATAGTTCTTCATCTATTCAATTTGGTCCTAATTCATCAATTTTCCTTAGTTTCTAGATCATTCCACTCTTAAAATATTTACACTATTGATCCTTCAAATTTTTCATATTTACACTTTAACCCCTCAAATTTTGAGTATTTACTTGTGTGCAACAAAACTTTTCTCACTTTTACAATTTAATCCTTTCTTGAATTAATATACCATAATATAAACTCAAATCTCTTTTGGTCTCAAGGCGCCCTTTGCGAGTTTTCGCCTTGGCCTCTCCTTTTCTTTTCTTTTCTTTTCTTCTTTTTCTTTTTCTTTTTTTTTGAAGGTCTCAAAGCGTCCTTTGCGGGTTTTCGCCTTGGCCTTTCACTTTCCTCTGAAGTCCTTTTGTATAAAAAAGATCTTTTTCCACGCCAGGTCCCCCTCGTGGAATTCTCTAAGATGAACCTTTCTGACGTAAGCTTGCATCATTCATTTATGGTACATTGGCCATGACAGATGGCTTTCAACCTCCTTTCTTCAAATTCAACTGATCATATCGGGATTGGATCTATTCTGCCTGATCCAACTTTAGCTTTGATAAGACTTGACCAAAAGAAATCTCGTTTTCAAAATCGTTTCTATCCCATTAAGCAAACGAGCAATGAATTGCCCCAGCGAAGGTTCTGGCCGACGTTCGATAAGTATAGAGGGTAAATGGTAACTTCTTTATGCCAATCTTTATAAGCCTCGATTATCTTCCATGATTTTTACTGCGTTATGATATGGCGTCTGATCTTTGAACAGATTGCCAACTTCTAACATTAATTCTTTTTTACGTTCTTTATCGGCACCTAATCTTCTTCTTTTTTTCTTGATTATTGACTTAGTAATATTGGCCTATGAAATGACTTTCACCCTTTCTGCGAAGTAATCGACAGCCTCAAAGATGAATCGGTATGGTTAGAAGCTTTTGACGAGATCCACCCCATAATATCCATGCCCCACATATAGAAAGCCTGTGAAGAAATTGAAGAGGCATAAAAGTCTTGTCTTCTTTCGTTCAGCTTGACTGATACAATCCCCTTCCATGTTGGATCAACAGCACTCGAACCTCATGATTAGCCTGGCTAACCTACAACCATTAGCATGTGTCCTCTTGATAGTCATATGGACCTTTTTTAGCATCCACAAGCCTTAATAGCCCAGGCATATCTTGATACGATCATGTGAAAATATCTTAGTATTCTTGACATCTCGCTTTGTCTCTGTGGTGTTATACACTCCAACCTTTATCTCTTTCTTTTCTCTCAGGTTCGCGACGTCTATTGCCTCTTTGTAAGGTAGGATCTATTTCTCATCTTGTTCTACCATCCTTGACAAACCAGGGGATAGGCTACAATCTCTATCATCTTCAAGGTCCTGAGATCCCTCTAGACACATATCTTGCTCAAAAAGAGACTCCGAATTAGTGACAGCGTCGCTCACGTCATTGATATCTGGAGACCTGTTGTAGGTACGAAGGCAGATTCCAAAGAATAAATGATTCTAAGGATGATTATTTGTATGGTATGATCATGAATGAAAGAATCTAAGAATAATCGTTTGTACAATATGAAATGGAAAGAATAAAAGAATATTTACTTAAAACAATAACAAACATGTATTTCATTGAAATAAAGATTTTGGATATAAGCCTATTTCACAAAAGGATTCTTGTTGCTTCTAGGCTTAAAACAACAAGTGTGTTTTGAATATTACTCTAGATTAGCTCTAAAAATACAAGGATCTCTTTCACAGTCCCATTGTTTAAAACACCCTAAGTACGTAAGGGCAGAAGCTTGGAAAAGTCTACTCTCGGGTTCCCTCTTCTGATACATCATTAATGTTTGGATTCCCCAATACCAAGTCTTGCATTAGAGTCATGAGCTCGATGCACCCTTAGATCTCATGCCCCTATCCATCATGGAACTCATAATGTCCACCTCTTTAACAGAAAGGTTGGATAATAGATTTCCTGCTCTAGAGGGACCATCGAATTTCACGATACCCAATTTGATAAATATTTAGATTAGCTTCTTAAAAGCGGTACAGTTCTTGATGGAATGCCTCGTGATTCCCACATGGTATTCACATTGGCTAATTGCATCTTACCATTTAGGGTATGGAGGCTGTATTAGTTCTATGTAAAAAAGGGATACAACATGTGCGTCGAACAGAATGGGGTACAACTCCCTGTACGTGATTGGGATGGGCGTGAATTGGGGTTTTTTTTGAGTTTGGTCTTCGATTAGGTTCTTGCCTTGGGGAGGCCTGATGGCTGGTAGTTACCGTCATTGGCTGGCTTACTATAATCAGCTCCGAATGACCCCTATTATATCTACTCATGCTATTTGCTTTCTTTTCCTTCTTCTTCGGAGCCTTTAAAGTCCACTCTCTCATTTCTTTCATTTCTGTCAGAACAACTGATTTGGCTTGATCATCTTCTGGATTAAAACCTGAACCCATCGAGAAGTTCAACAATGCTGAGGTATCAGCTTGATATTGGGGTCCGATAATGACGGGTACCCCTTGCATGTCTGGTTGGGTTAGGACACTTATTGGGGTAAAACCTGGGGAATAGACGATCTCTTTATTATCATCCTCACTATTGACCACTAGACCACTTCTTTTTTCAAATTCTTCGGCCAATAACTGGGTTAACTGGCCTATCATATTTCTTTGGAGTTCTAGCATTTGTTCTCGCATGTCTTGTTGAATTTTGATCAATTGCTCTTGCATCTGTATTTGCCTTTGCTCTATTCTCTCCAACCTTTGGTCCATATCCTTTGTCAGTTCTGAAATGATTTTACCTAATTAAGGTCCTTTTAGGAAAATCTAATGCAAATGATGCAATGCAATGCAATGCAAATGTATGGGATGAATGCAAAGAAAAGAAAGATGTTGATTTTGAATTCAATTCCCTTAGAACAACTTTTCTAGAAAATAAATTCTTTTACATAAAATGGATTATGTATACGGCCTTGCTTTCATATTCCGGGTGAAGACACTGATCCCTTTTCCTCGTGAAAGTCAAATCTCGCAAGCTTCCGATAAATGCCTCTACTAGCTCTTTTTGCTTGATTCAGGCCATAACTTACTATCCTCGCAATGTTGATTAGCTCCTTTAAGAAAGTCGGGATGCGACGGCTTTTGAATAATCTTTATCAGCTTGAGTCCTTAGGTGAAGTCTTGTTTTCTTCCGCGAACTGTTAGCCTTCTTTTGTCGTGTTCACTTGGACCCTAGTCAGACAACAGTATTGTAATCCACTCTATTAAGAAATTCATTTTCTTATGACAAACTGTTCTAGTTGGTAATCAAATATGAATCAACACCTCCTTTCTATGATGATGTAATGCAATACAGTCATAAACAAACAAAAACAAAACACGTTAGTAGAGAAATAAATAACAAATAAAGTACCTATTCAGGTGACTACTAAATTTGGGCAAGGTCTTACCTAAGGTGGACTCTCAAGGTTCACTATATGTGGCTTGGTTTTAGGGAAAAGGTACCAGAACCAGCAGATTCCTCGATCCTCACCCATTATAGGCTCATACGGATCGAGTTCAGTTTAGGGGAATACATTTCCCTATGACCATGCAGAGATGAAAATCTCACGAAATCATAGGTACGGATGTATCTCGGAAGTACTCCACTAGCCCATGCGGAGGTGAAAACCTCATGAAGGCATAATTTCTCACTCCCACTTAGAGGGTGTGACCACAGCGGTCATGCAATGAAATGCAGTATTATTCTACAAGATCCAAACCATAACGATCCTACAATCAAATGCAGTTGAAAGAATCATGATTTTCAAAACAAATTTTCAATTTCTTCGCCAAAAGGACAACGAATAATCAATTGTAAGGCTCGACTCTCAATGTCCCCAGTGGAGTCGCCAAGCTGTCGAAACCATTATTTATTTTTTTAAAAAAAATGAGCGATCGACTTTTGAAAAAGGAAATACAGAGTCGCCACCAATCTTTTGTTTCGGTGTGATTGGATCACCTCAATAAAATATTTTACTCCATTTAAACCGATTTTGGCCTACGTAAATTTGAGGAAACAGGTTCGGGAGTCGGTTACGCATGAGGAAGGATTAGCACCCTCACTACGCCCAAAATTGGTACCAAATTGATTAAATACTGTCCTTATGTCTGAGATTTAAAAATGTTTTTGAAATGTGATTGCTTTAAAAACATTCTAATAGTCCAAGTTGGTCGTCGAAATTCTCTTGTTTCGGAGGAATATAGCATCATATCCAGCACGATAGGACACGATCCTTTATGCCCTCGAAAACACGATAAATTTCGACTTCCAAAAGTTCATATGTTGAAAATCACAAAAGGATGCCCAATTGTTTAGTCCAACGAAAAACCAAAACCCAGCACAGTAGGGCACGATTCCTCGCATTTCTAGACATCGAACATTGCCTTATTTTAAAGTTTAGAAAATATGAGTGAAATTTTAAAGGTTTGAACAAACGGGAAATTGCAACCCAGCACGATAGGGCATGATTCCCCGAATTGCTAAACATTGAACATTTCCTTCGTTTTAAAGAATTTTTAAAGACATGAGTGAAATTCCAAAGGAATATTCGATTGCTTTGAACGAACGGGAAATCACAACCCAGCATGATAGGGCACGATTTCCCGAATTGCCAAACATCGAACATTTCCTTCGTTTTAAAGAATTTTTAAATGAATGATTATAAAGCTAGCTTAAAACGCCTTAATTTTACTTGAAGTAAGATGGTATAATTAATTTTAAAGAGTTGGACCTTGTAAAATAACATTTCGTAAACCAAAAAGAGCATGGGTTAATATATGCATGCATAAAATACGACAATGGATGAATGAAGATAATATAACTTATTTAATCAACTAACAAAACAATTAACTATAATTAATTTAAAAATTATAACTCAATATTCAAGCTTGTATGGAGAATAATTGATATAACAATGAGATGAATAAATAATACGCAATGATAATATATATGGCATAATATAAAACAATCAATGCAAGATGTAAAAAAACAAAATAGCAATTTGAAGCCAATGTGATATAAGAAATTTAAAATAAGGATGAATAAATGAACACATAATTTATACAATATACGAATTGTTGAATTTAAAACTATTTTTAAAAACAACCTAGAGATATATATTTTATTATTAAAATATATGTTATGAAATGAATATTTTAATCGAATAACATACAAAACATTAAAGAATATTGGTTTAAAAATTGACAATTCATACATAATATAAAAAAATTTAAATTATGTACAAAATATGAAAAGATTATAAAAATGTATAGTGAAATATAATCTTAGAAACATAATAGATTTACAAATCATATATACATAAATAACTTGAAAAATAATTATTTGCAAAAACATGGAAATACATACAAGATTAAATTAATTTTATTATAAATTATATATAATAGATTTAAGAACATACTTATATATACAAAGAAAACTATATGTATAAAATACACGGATTTAGTAATGTTTATATCAAATATACGTACCAATGTATATGTATAAAAATAAATTCAACTAAAGTATAAAGCACGTGGTTTCCTTTCAAACAACAAATATATATCTATTAAAATATGTAAAATAATTCAAAAACAATTATACGTATGAAATAATATAATGTTGATAATATACATAGAATAAAATTAATTTTATTATAAAGTCTATATATGTATAATAATGTATAAAAACATTTACAAAAAATAATATCCAAAATGTGAAAATACAATTACCAAAATTAAAATAACTGAGTAAGCAAATGATACAAATAATACAATTAATAAAAACATTACAAATGACGTTAATGATATGATAAAAATAAATTTTTTTT
Source organism: Gossypium hirsutum (assembly GCF_007990345.1). Lineage (NCBI taxonomy): Eukaryota > Viridiplantae > Streptophyta > Magnoliopsida > Malvales > Malvaceae > Gossypium > Gossypium hirsutum. The sequence goes on from NC_053431.1 coordinate 90,301,627, forward strand.
TTAAAATAATTACTAAAGTAACTCAATATATACAAGTAAATAAGCCCGAATAAAAAAAAACTATAAAATGAATCTAAACAAATTACCTAATTGAAATCAAAGTAAAATAAAAAGGATAATTTACAAATAAAAAAAACTACTAATAGTAAAATAAGGACCCATGTATAATACACGTGAATTCATAGGGACCATGACTGAAATTATCCTTGATCCCGAAATACTGCGTTGAGACGTGGGCTAAAATGAAAAAAGTACAAATTTTAGGGAACATTTAAAAAATAAACAAAGTACAAACAGAAACCAATTGAAAATTGGCGCGAAAGAGGAGGACCAAATGTGCCATTAACCCATTTGAAACAAGAGAACGCGGATCCAATCTTTTGGATTGGGTCAACACGCGTGGGTCCCCTCCTTTAAACTCCATCATTTCCAAATCTGATGCTAAACTTTAATTTCCATTTATTTGCTTTTCAAAACTCAGCAAACCTTTCATTTAAAAAAAAAAACAGAAGCTTTAACCCCTCCCTCTAGGGTTTGATCCAACATGCAGCAGCCTAAACCATCATTTATTTGGTGGTCGATGGCGCGTCAATGGTGACCGGACCTTGTCAACGGAGGACACGCCCATGGAGATCGGGTAAGCGCACTCCTTCTCCCTTTCCTTCTTTTTTTTTTTAAAAAGAAAAACTTAAAATCTTATGCAATTCTACCAAAAAAACAAAGCAAAATCTGATGAAAAAAAATAAAGAAAACAACCCTAGCCCGAATCTCCATATTTTCGAGACATGTGGGCTTTCATCGGTGCTGTTTCAAACACGCCTTTCATTTTCCATGCTAAAAAAATCACAAGCAGATCGAAAATCAAGAAGGAAAAAAATATGAAATCACCTTTCAATGACTTTTTGATTTCTTTTTACTATTCAGTATGCGTGTGTCTGTTTGCCTAGTATGCGTTCGTAAGTTCCTTTTTCTTTATTACAATGAACATAGGGCTTTTATATAGCCGAAAATAAAAGAAAAATACAAAGAATTTTTTTCTTGTTTTTTCTCTTTGCTGCTGTTTTGCTGCGCTATTTTTGTCTTCTCTTACAGGTACGAAAGGCGACATGGAGGCGCGAGGGTGGCATACGGAGGCGTGCAGGGGGTCGTACGGAGGCGCGCTGGAGGCTAGGGCTGCGGCGCTCCTTGCTACTAGGGTTCTTAGTTGGCTGAAGTTTGTTTAAGTTTTGGGCCATTTGGGCCAGGGGTATTTGGGTTAGGTTATTTTGTAAATGGGCTTGTGACTGGGCTATTGGGTTGTATTAGGTTTGGGTTTTAAAATTGGGTTATGTAATTTGGACTTGTGGACATTTAATTTGGTTTAATTTTTATTTATTTTGTATTATGGTGGACTCGAGCAAATTGGCCCGCTTACAATCACTTTATTACTTAATCCAACATGTATACTTCCACAATTTGCTTATCATTTTACATACGACAAGTTTTTGGCACCGTTGTCGGGGATCGACAATTTGGTGTAATTTGGTTTGGTTATTTTACTTAATTTTGTTAGTTTTATTTAACTTAGTTTAAGTTAATTTCTATAGGTTTGCCAACAGTGTATGAGAAGAGGCATTCCTGCTAACAAAGAATATCCTTTTAACCCAAAGGTCAAAATAAGTTTACGAAAAACGTGGAAAGAATTGAGAAAAATGGCTAGGAACGAGAATGATCCTGGTCTCAATGATAATCCGAATGATCAAGATGCTAATCCTCCTATTCATAGGGTAATACCTGGTATGAATGATAATTTGAATGGTCATGGCACTAATCCTCATGTTCATGGGGTGATAGATGACCGAGATAGATTAATCCGAGAGCATGTTGTGCCAATTTTGGATGACCCAAATCCAAGGATAGTCAGACCACAAATATAGGCTTAGTAGTTTGAGCTAAAACCGGTAATGTTTTAGATGTTACAAATAGTAGGATGGTTTGGAGGACTGGCCATTGAAGATCCAAGACTGAATTTATGAAATTTTCAAGAGGTTTGTGATGTATTTAGACAACATGGTGTTCCTGAAGATACCTTGCGAAATTGGTTGCCATATTCATTAAGAGATCGTGCCAGAGCATGGCTTAATACTTTGCCATTAGGAATAAAGGCATCATGTAATTATCTATGCCAAAGATTTTTGCTACGGTATAATCCACCAAATATGAATGTGAAGTTTAGAAATTACATCACATCTTTTCAAAAATTAGAGGATGAAACACTATATGAAGCTTGGGAACAATTTAAAAAGTTAATTCGGAAATGTTCGAAGCATGGATTTCAACACTGGACTCAAATGGAGATGTTTTACAATGGGTTGAATGCACATATGAGGATGGTAGTTGACGCTTCTGCCAATGATAATTTGTTGGATAAATCTTACAATGAGGCATATGAGATCTTGAAACGGATTGCCAACAATGATTATTAGTATCTTACCACATGAATTCGGACTGGTAGAAGAGCTACTGGCACCATGGACCTTGATACAATCACTTTATTGACTGGTCAAGTATCATCTTTAACTAATATGATTAAGACAATGAAGAGACCAACTGCAACTCAAGAGATGAAATCAATCGAGCTAGCGTGTTTTTATTATGGTGAAGACCATGTGTTTGATGAATGCCATCAAATCTAGCATTTATGCGTTATATGGGTAATGTAACACCCCTAACCAGTAACCGTTGCCGGAATAGGTTAAGAGGCATTACCAAACTTATAATAACATTCAGAACAATCATTACCAAATAATCACATCATTACAGTAAATGTCATTCATTCACATTTAATAAGAACTTAAATCGATCATACAAAGCCTAACTCATGCATTCGAGACCAATCTGATAACATATAAAAGTTTCAGAAACTTAAAAAAATTTCAACTTTTAAAAGGTCACACGCCTGTGTGAACAGGCCGTGTGAGACATGCCTGTGTGTCTAAGCTGTGGCAAAATAGGGCATAGATACTGACTTATCGACACGGCCACAAGACACGCCCGTGTTCCAGGCCTTGTGAAAATTAAAGAGGCTATTGACTTGGCTACACGGCCAACCACCAGCCCGTGTGCCACACATGACCAGTAGACACACCCGTGTGTTTAAGCCGTGTCAAAACTGGAGGGTATACTGACTTTAATTCGTAGGGTACCCCAAGGGACACACGGTAATTCAATGCTACAAGACAGAATGCCATCAGTGCACTACTTGGTTATAATCAACCCATGCCGAGGCAAAATGTCCACCAAGGTCAGTCATCATCATCATTACCATCTATCAAAAACTTGTTGGATGAATTTATGGCCAAGAATGATATCATAATTGAGAATCAATCTACGTCCCTATGAGCTCTTGAGAATCAAGAATGATGCTAGCCATCAAGATGCCATTATAGCAGCCAATGACACCGTCATGTCTAGTGATGCATTTGCGACAGCCTTAAGGTACCTGAGCTGGTTCGGCTGCTGCCGGTTCAGTCCGGGTCAATGGCGACCCAGCCATTCCAGTCTAGCCACCGCTTGGATAGTCGGCCTAGTTTCATATATCAGGCACAATTTGACTAATTTTTGGGTATTGGTCTCGGTTTTGGGCTCTCAAACCCAATTTACAATCTCAGGTCCAATTTTCAAGTTTAATTACCAATTGGGCCAATTTTCTAACTTGAAAATTAACTTCCAAAATTATCATATTAATTTTAATTGACTTGATTATTTTTTTTACTTGATCAAAATTAATTTTTCCAAAAATCACTTAGATTTTCCAAATTAATTTTTCAAGAAAATTATTTAATCAAATTCTCTAATTGAACAATTCTCACAACCACCTAATTTAATTCCACATCAAAAAAATCAACTCAATAAAATTATTCCCAAAGTCGTAGAATTTTCTTCTGATTCAAATGCAATCTGGTCGAGCTTTTGTTGAGCTAGCGAAGGGACCAATCAGACATATACAATTACGCTCTACTGATTGCAATTATGTCTAGAAGGATCACTCTAATAATTCGCAATTACTTGATCATGGATTAGTCTACAAAAAGTACCATGATTGAAAACTCCTTTTCGTATTCTCTTTACGAAAGCAATTCATCTAACTGCTTTGTTCAATGACCTCATCATGTGTGTGTTACCCACATATGATATCCTTGATTCCTTTTAGTTAAATCCATTCACTCAATGCAATCCTATTTTATCTCATTGTCACCATTCTGCCTTCAAAATTATTAATATTATCACTGTCAACAAATGACTGTGATAAATTGCTCGTTCAAGAACAAGCAACTCGTGGCCAAGTTCCATATTTATCAATCTATACAATTTCAATCAGAGGATATCATTAACTCTTTAATTGAGCTATGAATTCTATTATTGCCAGTAAAGCCATGCCATACACAAGTCATGTACCTAAGATACCGGCTATGGGCTCAATCATCTTTAAAGCATAAGCCTCCACTTATATCAAAGCACTTGAGTTGCATACGCATGGTCAGTGACTAACATAAGATTTAGGTAAATCACACCATGAACATCACAAGTGAATTAATTTACAGACAGATTTAGAATTAATTCATCTTGAATCCAGTTGTAATATCCTGATTTTGGGCCTAGTCAGAATAGTGGTTTCGTGACCACAAAATCCGAGATAGAAATAATTATTTTATGATTATTTGAGGTCTATGATATGATTGCATGATTGTGTGAAAAATTCATGAAGAAATTTTATGCATAAAGTGCTTAAATTGAAATTAGGGACTAAATTGAATAATTTGTAAAACTTGCATTCTAGACGTTTCTAGTATGAAATTGTTTTGAAATATTAATTAGGAAGTATTAAATAGCAATTTTACCAATTTCTAAGTCTATGGACAAAAATTGGACATGGATGGAATTTTTGGAAAGTTTAGTAGTAAGGGCATTTTGGTCATTTAGGGGTAAAATGAATTAAAATACAAAATTAAAAGCCAATTTTGCTCATCTTCAACCCCATGGCCGAATATAGCAAGGAGAAACCATGGCTAGGGTTTTTCAAGCTTCCAAGCTCGATTGTAAGTCCATTCTAGCCCTGTTTTTCAAGTTCTTTACGTTTTTGGAGTCCCGGTAGCTCGATTAAGCTTATGCTAGCAATAATTTAACCTAGGGTTTATATTTGGAAAAATACCCATAGGTGAAATTTGTGTATTTTTATGTTTTATGATAGAATATGATGTTTTAAATTATGTTAGACAACTTGTGCTACTCGGTTTTAAGCGAAAACTAGCGAAAGGGCTTAACGGTAAAAATACCTAATAGTCATAAGTACATGTTAGAGTGAGAATTTGATGTTGCCATAAAAGGGAAAAATGATCAGCATGTCATAAAACATAAGAAAATAGGCTAAATTTTAATTTACGAGCTTTGGGGAAAAAGTGTAAATATGCAAAAGTTTAGGGGTAAAATTGTAATTTTTCCAAAATATGATTTTGGGTCAATTTGAATAATGTGAGTCCTAATTAGACTATATTTTAAATGATAGAGCAAGTAAAACTAAAATTCGGGCTAAAATGGGGAAAATACCAAGTTGTGGATGAAATGGTAAAAGTAGCCATTTTCGCATACGAGGTAAGTTCATGTGTAAATAATGTAGCATAATTGTTATTTTTAAGTTATTGATGTTAATTATATGATATGCTGATTTTTTTATCGTGAAATATTATGCTTTGTGGTTAATGTTGAGTAATATGCAAATTATGTTTACTACTTGATAAATATGAATTGCTACCAAGTATCGGTTCCGAAATTCCATGGAAGACGACAAATGTGAGATCGAGGGAAAAAGCCCGTTTGAACCTTAGGAATAGATTAGGATACAAGTGACATGTCACTAGGATGGTTGAGCATCCGAACTCGTTGAGTTGAGTCTGAGTTCACTTATGGATGCGAATGTTCAAACTCGTTGAGTTGAGTCCGAGTTCGAGAGATGTAACTAGGCATCCGAGCTCATTGAGTTGAGTCCGAGTTCACTAATGGATGCGAACGCCCGAGCTCGTTGAGTTGAGTCCGAGTTCACTTATGGGCGGGTTACATGGTAGCTTGGCTACATATGTGGCACTTATGTGCAAACTTTCCATGTATCCGAATTATATTCCGATGTTTTCAACGGGTAAAGTTCTACTCAAATGGAGGAATACTCAAGATGAAAGGGACGTATTGGTAAGTGTTGTGAAATGGATACTTTGAACAGGTATGTACTTAACCCTCGGGTTGAAAACTCGATATAACAACAATATGGTAAGATGATAAATGAAAATGTGATATGAATGTCTTGGTGATGATTATGCAAATGATGTTTTATGTTTGCTTATATGGTTATGTTACTTGCTATTTGCATGTTAACTTACTAAGCATTTATGCTTACTCCCTCCTTTTCATTCCTTGTAGTGTTGACAAGCCAGCTCGGAAATCAGAAACGGTCGGAGGCACGCTCACACTATCCGTATACCATCTTGGCTTAATGGCTTGTATATTTTGAGTATGGCATGTATAGCATTATAATCATTTTGTGTATATGGTCTTATGATATGGTTATTGAGTGGTATGGAAATGCTTGGTAATGATTAGCCATTGGAATGGCTAATCATGATCATATTTGGTGTTATGTATGCTAAATTGCTAGCTAATCCATGGAAACCATGAAATAGGTAAAATTTACCATAAAATAGATTCAGACAGCAGCAGTGACGTGAGTTTCAAAAATCACTAAAAATAGTAGAGATACAATTAGATGATTAATAATATATGGAATTGAAGAATTATGAGTCTATTTTCATATGGATGGAACAAAATAGGTATATGAGTTATATTTTATGAGATGTTTAAATTTTTGTGAAACAGGGCCGGTGCGATTTCTGGATCCCCTATTCTGACTTTGGAAATTCACCATACATTTTTCAAAGATAATTAGAAGTCATGATTTATATGTACAGATTCTTTATTTAGTCTAGTTTTATTAGAAAGAAACGGCATAGTCATTGAAACTCTGTACAGGGAGATATCTGATTCGTAATACACAAAGGTCAGAGCAGTCAAACTCTGAAACAGGGGAGACTTTAACTAATAAACTATACTAATTTGCTTGACCAAAAATTCTATAAAAAAATTAGTAAATAGATATATGAGTCTAGTCTCAGGGAAAAGTTACGAAATTGGATTTCGAGTTTCATAACTCGAGATATGAATTTTTAAGCGACTATGACGCAGATTGTTAGCTTAACTGAAAATTTTAAAAATAAATTGTTTGAGCTATTTAAGTAATGAATTCAGTCTATTAACACCTCGTATTCGACTCCAGCGACGGTCTCGGGTACGGGGCGTTACACCAGTCTAATGTATCATTCTACCAATGAAAACATCTATATCTCTACTCGTGGAGTCAACTGCTCCAATAGCCAAGACAAGCCATCTCCCCAATTAGAATTATAGATGACATAATAATCCTTCTCAGTATTTGAATCAAATGCTCAATTTGATTCTTTTTACGGGATTACTGACTCTTTTAGATTATCTATTGAAATAAGTTGTCTTTCTCACAATGTAAATGTTCTTTACAATACTGCTTATCTTTAGTTTCAACTTTAGACAATCAATGCGCTAATATTTTCTTGTCACAAGTTTGCTATGCATGCAAAATATAAAAGACATAAATACAATAGACATGTAACAACTCGTTTTTGGGTTAAATCAGAACAGTGGTTTCGGGACCACAAATCTGAAGTAAAAATGTTAATTTTATTATTACTTTAAGGTCTAAAATATGATTGAATGATTGTGTGAAAATTTTGTTAAGAAATTTTATCTATAGAGTGTCCAATTTGACTAATAAGACTAAATTGCAATAAGTGCATAATGTGTGTTCTAGAAGCTAAAGGTGTCTAATTGCTATGAAATTTTAAATTGGAGGTCCTTAAATGGTAATTAGACCTTTATACTCTAATTTGGACAGAAATGGACATGGTTAGGTGAAATTTCAAAGTTTGGCATTAAGGACATTTTGGTCATTTGGTTAATAAAGACAAAATAAAACAAATAAAAGATGTCATCTTCTTAATTTCATCCTCTTTGTGCTGAAATTTCAAGGGTCACCATAGCTAGGGTTTTGGCCAAGCTTCCAAGCTCGATTGTAAGTCCGCCTTTGTCCCGTTCTTAATGATTTTTACATTTTTGTGAATGGTGTAACTTGATTTAGCTATTCTAAGGACTAATTTGAAAGAAAATCAAAGTTTAAAATTTTAACCATGTTGTATACTTTGATGTTTAATGGTAGAAAATGCATGTTGGGTGTTAAATAAACAACATTTACCAAGTGATTTTTGATGAAAATGTCAAATAGGGACCTATTTGTAAAAGTTGTAAAATATGGGTAAAAATGTGAATAAATGAAAAATGTGGGCTGTTATGAGCAAGGAATAGGTTTGGCTAGGCTTGGGTGTGATGAAATTGAATGAAACTTATTTTACGAGCCTAGGGACTAAAATGTAAGTTATTAAAAAGTTAGGGGCAAAATGTAAATTTTGCCATAGTGTGTTGTTGGGCTAAGTTGAGCAATGTGAGAATTAAATAAGTTAAATTTGGTATTACAGATCAAGAAAAATGAAGTTCGGGTCAAAATCAAGGTAAAAACAATGTAATTGACGAATAGCTCCCTTTGGTCGTTGTTGTAACCGAGGTAAGTTCGTATGTTAAAAATAAGCTTTAGAATAATTGTACTTAAATGCTTTAATATTGCATGAATTGTATGTTTGATTATGAGAATGAGTATAATCCTACAAAAGAGTTTGATGACGATTCGACAAGTGAGAAGTCCCATTGAACCTTAGGAATAGATTAGGATACAAGTGACATGTAGGGTCATTATGTGTTATGTGATTATGTAATCCAAGTGCTGGTCTCGTACGTCCTACCAGTGGCTGAGTATATCGACATATGTTGTAGTTACTTAGCAGCTTGTGTGAGCAGCACAGAATAGCTACGTCTTGACTGACAGCTTGTGTGAGCAGGCCCATTGATTAGCTCGAGAATGAGCAATTATGTGATATTAGATTGAGGTAGCATTGTCTACATATGTGGCACTTAGTGTGAAGATTCCCAAGTATCCGACATTATTATTCCGAGTGGTTCACGGGCATGTCAAAGAATGAGAATAAGTGCAAATTCATTACGAGATGGTACAGGTATGTACTCGAAGCTTATGAATTTATTAATTCATGAAATGACGATTTCCAGGTAAGTTGTAATGGAAGTGAAATATGATCTCGAGATTATGGTAAATTATGTCACCTTATGTTATATTACTTGCATGATTAATGTATGTTAAGGTTGCTTTTTTCTTCATACAACCTTACTAAGCTATATAGCTTACTCTATTTTATTTTCAATATTTTATAGTGTCACTAAGCTAGTTCGGGATTGGAGATCATCGGAAGTCGCATCACGCTATCAAACTGTCTTTTGGGTACCGATGATTTTAAAACATTTTGAGAGTATGGCATGTATAAGGGCTTGGTAATTTTGTTATATGTGTCATTTAATTTGGCCAAATATATTGGCTCATATTTGTTTAAGGTGATTTGGTATTTAGCCATGTAATTGGATTATTTTGGCTAAAATGACTATAAGCCCATTTATATAAGTGTATGTGTTAATGCCTTCTTGTTTTTGTGTTTTGTAATGGGTTGCTATATGTTTATTATGGTTAAATGACTTGTTATGAAATGGATGAGATGGGTCCTTTGGTGTGCTAGGAAATCTAAGTAGAATTATGCATGATGAAAGTATGCATGTTGATACTTGTGAATGTGAGTTTGATATGACTTGATTTGGTAAATTATGATATAGTAAATATTTTAAGTGTTGGCCATGAATGAAATGATTTAACCCTGATTTTGGATCTTTTGATTGCTTAAACATACAATGGATTATGCCATTGATCTTGTGTGTGTGTAGGTGTAAATGAGGGTGACAAATGGCTTTGTAGATAGCCTTTATTTTGTCCACACGGGTAGACATACGGGCATGTGTCTAGGCCGAGTGTGACACACGGTCTACCCCACGGGCGTGTGTTTTGGCCGTGTGTCCCCTACACCTTAATTTTGAGAAATAGGATGCTCAGAATTGAGCATACGAGTGTGTGTCTCAACCGTGTGAGGGACACAGCCTCAGGCACGAGCGTGTGTCCTAGTCATGTGAAGTCTGCACCTATTTTATGAAAATATAATTTACCACACGGCCTAGCACACGGGCGTGTGACTTGGCCGTGTAACATCAATTTGTTCATGCATTGCAAAACATAGAGTTACACAGGTTAGGGACACGAGCATGTGTGACCACACGGCCTGCCCACACGGGCGTCTCCCAAGCCACATAGGCGTGTGACCCCTATTCATAGCAAATATTTTCTAAGTTTTGTAAAAATTTCCTAAGTGCTCGGTTTAGTCCCAAACCAATTCCAAAACATGTTTTGGGCCTCGTAGGCTTGTATTAGAGACTTTATGATTGAATATTAATGGTCTTAATTTGGATGCAAATTTATGACTCAATTTGTATAATTGTTTGTGATGAAAGTCCAGTAATGCCTCGAGCCCTATTCCAGTGTTGAATACGGGTAAGGGGTGTTACAAGACATAATAGCGAAATGTGAAATTAATTTTATTTATTTATTCATCGTTCAAATAAATAGAAAATAGATACATGTTTACACAATATGGACACATTTCCTAACAACTTATCCTTATACTAATGTTGGTCATAGTACTAATTCTAATAGTATTGATCTTCTTACTTGTAGATGACCTCATCAATTTGCACTCCTAGGAAATTTTGAGCCGATTGAGCCATAAATTCTTATTCAAGTTCCCCTAAACAACACCAATTGTTGTAACACTAAGGTTATATAAGGTTTTGAAAAATACAACGATAGTGATTCATACCGTGTGTTGGGCGAAAAGCCACTTGAATGAAGGTGGTTCCCACCGTATTGGGTGTAGAGAGCCACTTGGTTTAGTGGTTGGATAAGTTTTAGGTAATATTAAAGAAAAGTTTCGATACTTATTCCCTACATATCTCGTTCTTTTTGGATGAATTGGTATTTATACATAGAGAAGGGCCTAGAGTGGATCGATTGTTGCCTTCATAGAGTTGGTAAGCCTAAGGAGTTGAGATCAGTCAATGAAATTGGACTCAATGTAATGGTTATCTTTGATAGCATCACGATGATGCCCTTTGAATTTTTGTAAAGACGTGGACTTCATCTCTTAGCGTGGGTGATACCCTAGCTAGGGGTATAGCAATTTTGTATATAACAGTAAGCAAAGTCAAAATCCACATAGGCTCGTAATAATTTTATTTTTTTAGTAAAATAACTAATTAAAAATAAAAAGGGTTTTGAAATTAAAATTTAAAATTGCTAAAAGAAAATTCACAAATAAAAATTTGAAAATCAATATGATGAGAATCTAGTCAAAAGCGAAATCTAAATTTTAATTCATGAGGTTGATTATCTATGCAAAGATAACTTCAATGTTCTTTAATACATTGGTCATAGTTACCGGCATTGTGCTTATCAATCAATCTTTTCATACCTTTTTTATAACAAAATGGAAGCTCACAGATATCATATCCCTTATTAACAAATAATCTTATAACAAAACACCTAGTATTTTATTTATTAATAGCATTAAAAATTAAAGAGGCCTAATTTTAGCCAACAAACACATTAGATTTATTTAAACTAAATTACAAATTTATGCAATTTGAATTGCATACACTCAATCATGTTATTCATCACAAGTATTAGAATAATTAAACAATTATGGATTTGAAAATTTTAATTAACAATGCAAACATTCTAAGCTATGAAATTTGAGCTCTATATTCAACAAACCTAAATATTTGTAATTAAAAACAAAAAAATTCTAAATATCAAAAAATAAAGAACTAATAAAAATAAATTATATCTCACAAACTTAAATAATCAAAACTTCAAAATCCCTTTGAATAAAAAAATAGTAACTCATATTAAAAGAAAAACACAAAAAAGTTGTATACGGCTAGGTCAAATTCTATTACTAAGAATATCTATTTATAGGTTAAAATAGAAAAAAGTATAAAATTACATTCATGAATTATGGCAATATTTTTCCCAAGTTTATGACAATTTTCTACTGCTGAATTCAAAGACATTTAGGGCATTTTATCAACACTTTTAAGCTTTGAGTGTCAATATTCTCTTTTCAACAATATATTATGGACCCAAATAGAAGTCCTGCACCTTGAGGTATGGCTAAATAATAGAAGGAAAGTCAAGTTGAAATCTTTAAACATTTCTAAATTAAAAAAAAAAACTAGCTAAAAGTAATTTCCAAACTTCTTTTTCTTTAATTATTTCCTCTATTCCATGAAAAATTAAAATATAAATCAAAATATAATAATTAAACAATTTAACACAAAACTAAAAAAAATCACAAATTAATCAAATTTTAAACTACATATTATTCCATCTCTATTATAATAAAACTCTAATTGAGTTGGTGTCACTCACCAACTCGATCCCAACTCAGCTGAAATATTACCAAAAAAACCATTCTTTATACAAAGTTATTTTATTCTGAGAGTGTTGTTATCTTTTTATATTTCACAAACTTAGAAAAAAATTACTAATAATAAAATTTTAACAAAAAAAACAACAAGCATATCATCAAATCTTCATTTTTTGGTTCAGAAAAAGGAATGATAATTAATTAAAACTAAAGACAAGTTTGGTACATAATTATCCCCTAAACATCATCTATAAGTAGATGAGCTATACAGTCAGTAGGATCATAACATAAACAAAAAAAGTCATTAACAATAAGACTATCTGAGGGGAAAAGAAGGCTAAAAATTACTCCCTAAACAAGCAAATGCGCCTGCACATTTGCTCCTTTCTCAAAAGATGTGCATCAATGGGCTAGAACTCATAGGTTAGAAGATATTAACTAGAAGTAAATCATTCCAAGTATCAAATCAAAGGGGAGGAAGGTTAACATGGGCATAAATTGAACCCCATAATTGTGATGAGCATTGATAGTCTTAAAATAGATGTTGAATACTCTCAAGGGCACTTTCAAAATGGGGCACAGAACTGGGATATTTAATCCATATCGGGACATGAACTACTTTGTTAGGAGAGCTTTATGACCATATTTCTAGAGGATAAACTTGAGTTTAGGGGGAGCTTAGCTTTCCAAAGAGAGGTCCACAACTGATTGAAACTATTCGATGGATTAGAAATCTAACTGAGAGCTAGGGAGTAGGCATTAGTAAGGGAGAAACAACAAAATCTAAAAAGTCACAAATAGATGGAATCATTACTGATAGCATGATTATTAGCAGGGGTGCTTTGAAATGCCTCCAAAACCCTCAAAAGGTAATTGAATTGAGATAGAATTAGAACCAATACTGAGCCATCTATTCTAGGCTTGCTCTAATGTTAAGGATACCTCCCAATATGTCAAAGGCCTTTAGATTATCTGCCTAATAGATCCCAAACCTATCCAATAATCATGCCAAAAGCTAACAGATCGTCCATTATGAACAACCCATCTTAAACTTGATTCAATAATTGGACTAACTTTTCATGGAGATGACCAAATAGGGGAGATTGCCTTTGATCGAAGAGGATCACGAAGTTCTTGAAGATATTTTGCTACTAGTGTTTTGGCCTTGAATTTATCTTTTTCCTAGATGAGACACCAAACTAACTTCACTTGGAAGGTTTGGTTTTTTTGGTTTGGCAAGAGGAACCCCTAAACCTCTATTAGATTTGGGCCAAATAACCTTTTCCTATTTGATAAGATGTCCATCTCTTGAATGCTCACTACTACCCTATAAAAAAAATCTATTGATCTCGTCGAGTTGAGAGAAAATACTACCAGGGAGCAACGAACATCGCATAAAGTAATTACAAATTTTAGCCATCGTAGATTGGATGAGAACTAATCGCCTCACACAACTATGATGGCTAAAACTTGCATAGCACAAAATAAAAATTTTTAAATTCGAAACGGATTTTAATATTTATAGCAATAAACTCTTTACCAAAATAGCACCTGTGTTTTTGACTAGATAAATTCTTGTCATTCCTGGATTTCAACCGAATGGCCTTCTCTGTTATTCTCGTACTATGAACGACTTCTAGTATGGGCTCGAATGATTCAAATCTAACACATGATCTATCGTAATTTGATATTTCAAATTAGGCTTCCCTGTTATACTTAAGGAGCTTGTTTTTAGGTAATTTCATGTATTTTTCATAGTTTTTAGTAGTTTTTAAGTTTTCAATTGAATAAGTGTAAATGACTCATTTTACTCAACTTTGAGACCCAAAATTGGCCAATTGTGTCATTGGGGGGCCTAATGTTCAATTGAGTGTTGTAGGTACTTGTCGAAGGCCCAAAATTGTACAAAAACATCACCAAAAGAAAGGGTATCAGGACACCGAAGCATGGGAATCGCGATACCTCCCTCAGTCTCGAGATTAAGGAATGCTACAGTGGCATCACGATATCCTCATTGGGTATCACAATATCCATGTGAACGAGAAAAATAAAATAATTTTTCTGACTTCATATTTCTAGTCTCGAAACCACGATTTTGATTTTGCTAAAAATGGGCTAGTACAACTCTTCCCCTAAAGGAATTTTCGTCCCCAAAAATCTTACCAAAAAAGAGGTTTGAATATTGCTTTCTCATAGCTTCCTTAGGTTCCCATGTAGCTTCTTCTATTCCATGTCGCTGCCAGAGAACTTTTACTAAAGCTATGTTTTTATTTCTCAATTCTTTCACCTCTCGTGCCAAAATTCTGATTGGTTCTTCACTGTACGACATGTCAGGCTGAATCTCGACACCTGTCAGGGATATAACATGTGAAGGGTCAGATCGGTATCGTCGCAACATAGTTGTGACAGCCCTAAATTGACCCTAGTCGAAAAGTGGTTTCGAGACCGCTAAACCGAGTCGCCGAAGTATTTGAATAGGATATTTATTGTCTAAAATATGTGAATATGAATGTGTGAAAGTTTTAAGCTTCGATTTAGTCGATTGCATATGAATTTAGTTAATAGGACTTATGTGTGACACTTTTGAAATGTGATAGGTTAATCTATAAGTATCTATTAATGCATGTTATAAAAATGAGGGGTTTGCATGTCAAATTAACCAAATCCTAGATGGTGGCCGGCCATGTTATGGACTAAAACATATAATAATTATTTGTTGATTAATATTTTAGTGTTAAAAATAAAATATGGATAATAAAAGAATGTTGAATTAGTGGGAGGAGAAACCAAAGTTTCTCCATCTTTGCTCCTCAGTGCCGTAACTAGAAGAGAAAGAGCTTGGAGAAATTCGGCTATGGTGGCTCTCTAGATTAAGGTAAGTTCAATGATGATTCATGGATTTTTTTTAACATTTTTGAGTTTGTCATTAAGTCATTTGCCTAACCCATGACCAAATTGGAATGGTGTGGTGTCTTGAGCCTTCGGCCATGGTAGAAAATGGAAGAGATAAAGGGTTGTTTTCATGTTTAATGACTAAGTCGCAAGTGGTTGTTAATTGTATGTAGTTTGAATAAATGAACAATAATAATAAAACATCTAGTGAATTGGTGTAATTGCCGAATTTGAACTATGAAGTTATTGAGTAAGGTTTGTATATTAAATGATAGGATAGAGACAATGCTTGGAATGTGATATGTATGAATTATAAGTTGGATTAAAGGCTGTTATATTGCCTTATCATTTTCGGCAGTGTGCTTTGTTAAGAAATTGAGGGTTGATGTTTAAATGATGTAAGTATAGGTATATTCGGCTTGTAGTTTTATAGATGTAATATGAGTGTAGGTCGGAATGATGTTTAAGTACGAATGTATTTGGATGATTAGTTAAAATTCTACCTATTTTATGGTTGGAATATAGTTTTGTATGAGTTAAGTTTCGGTTAAGGTGGATTGTTTTAATATCATTAACATACTAAGTGTGAAGCTTTGTAATGATACATGTGATGGTGGATTGATTAAGGGTTTTATAAGGAAATTATGCCATAGCCGAATGTGTCTTGAAGAAGATGTCATATGTGCTTATTATAGATATATGAGTATTCGGCTAATGAATTAGGATTGATGTAGTATGAGTTGCCAATGTTCTTGCCGAATGTGTGTTTAATAATCAAGGAGTTGGTTATTGAATGTTTAAATAAATTGGATAAGGTTTAATATGACTAAACTTATTTAACATAGCTCAAGAGCATAAAGGGGCAACATCGGATAGAGGAAAAGCTAAAGTCACGGAATAGCTAAACTGAGATTTGTTCAGAAGGATATAAGGTAAGTCTTTGAGTAATGGAACGTAGTTTATGATTTGATTAAGTTATGACGTATAAGCATAACAAATAAACGGTGATATAATGATTCTATTTGAATTATATGTCGAGATAATTAGTTTATACTTATGACGGGTAGCCGAATGTGCATAGAGATCATGTCATAAAGCAAATCAAATCATGCTCTTTGTATGTGGCTATTGAGCCGAAAAATGGGAATGGTTGACAAGTGTCTTGTGTTTGAGTTCTAGTGATGAAAATGAAATATAGATGTGATATGATTTATTGATATATGTGCATGAATATTCGGATGGTAACTGGGCTAAGTCCCGAAGGCATTTGTGCTAGTGACTAATTTCGGGCTAAGTCCCGAAGGCATTTGTGCGAGTTACTATATCCGGGCTAAGTCCCGAAGGCATTTGTGCGAGTTACTATATCCGGGCTAAGTCCCGAAGGCATCTGAGCGAGTAGCTATATCCGGCTAAATCCCGAAGGTACTTGGTTTGGGAATGAGCGATCTTGCTGTAATACTTTCAATTAATAAGCTCGTAAAATCCCAACGATGAGGTATGTTTCGTATATGCATTGGAATAGTTGATTCCTTTTAAATAGTATTCGCTCAATCAATTAACAAGCTTCCGGCCTTTAGCCAAGTTGATTCCTTATATATGAATATAAGGGGTGGAAATGTGAAGTAGGTATGATGTTGAGAATATGTGTATATGAAATTATTCGTTTAGTCACATGAATGCTATACTTCAATTGTGCATGATTTCATTACTCAAACTTACTAAGCATTAAATGCTTATTCCGTTGCTTTGATTCTCTGTTTTATAGATTTTGCTCGTCAGCTATTGGACTCGGGAGTGTCAAAGTCGAAGTCATCCACACTATCTAAGCCCTTTTGGTACTCTTTTAGTTAAAAGTTGATAATGGCATGTATAGGACTGCCCTTTGTTGTTAGTCAAGTAACTTTGGTAATGTATATATTTGGATAGCCATGCGAAAATGGCTTATATATATATTGAGCATAGCATTATAATCATTTTGTATGTTGTTCATTGAGTGGTATGGAAATGTTTGGTAACGATTAGCCATTGGAATGGTTAATCACGGTCATTTTGGTGCTATGTATGACAAAATTCTAGTTGATCCATGGAAAACCATGAAATGGTAAAGTTTACCTTAAAAATAGATGCTGATAGCAGCATTGATGTGGATTTGAAAAATCACTAAAAATAGTAGGAATGGAATTAAATAGTGAATAAATCATGTAATCGAACCTTGATGAGTCTATTTTCATATGGAAGAAGCGAAACGACCATATGAGCCATATTTTATGAGATGTTTAAGTTTTCGTGAAACAGGTTCAGAGCGATTACTGGATCCCCTGTTCTGACTTTGGAAATTTACCATAAATTAACCAGAGATAATTAGAAGTCATTATTTATATGTACGGATTAATTTTTGAGTCTAGTTTCATTAGAAACAAATGGCATATGTATTGAAGCCCTGTACAGGGAGATATCTAAATTGTAATGCATGAAGGTCAGAGTAGTCGAACCCTGAAATAGGGGAGACTTTAACTAATAAACTGTACTAATTGGCCCAACCAAAAATTCTAGAAAAAAATTTGTAGATGCATATATGAGTCTAATTTCAGGGAAATTTTATGGAATCAGTTTTCGAGTTTTGGAGCTCGAGATATGATTTTTAAGGTGACAGTGACATAGTTAGCCAGCTTGTCTGGAAATTTTAAAACGAACTGTATAAATAAATGAATTAAGTCCGTTAACACCTCGTGTCCGACTCCGGCAACGGTCTCGGGTACGGGGGTTACAATAGACACATGAAAGACATTATGAATTGTTTCAAGTTTTGACGGTAAAGCTAATTGGTATGTACCAGCCCAATTTTGGGCTTAGTCGGAACAGTGGTTTCGAGACCACAAGTCTGAAGTCAAGAAATTATTTTTATTATTCTTTCGGTGTCGTAGTATAATTATATGAGTAAATGAAAATTTTGGTGAATTAATTTTAGCGTTGTGAGCCTAATTGAGAAAAAGGACTAAATCGCATAAAGGGAAAAAGTTGTAAATTGCTAGCCAAATGTGTTAAATAGCTAGAGAGCCATAATTGGAGGCCTTTAAAGTGCAATTATACCCTTAAAAGAAGCTTGTTCGGCCATAGGGACAAAATTTGACCAAATTGTCAAGGTTAGGTAGGTGTTGGTGACTTAATTGATAAAATAAATAAAATAAAGAGAAACGCTATCATATTTTTTATTCACCTTTTTCTCCACCAAAAATACCAACAAATTAAGGGTTTTGGGAGCTTGAAACTTTCAGTGATACGTGATATTCGTGACAAGTTTTAAATATTTATAATGAATCATTCTTGAAACTAATTATTATCACGATGAATGCAAGCGTACCTATCGAACACTAGTATAGCTTTAGGAAGACCGGATTATCGAACCCAAAGGAACTAAAAGTACTAGTATCAACTTTCTTTTTATTATCTAGCCTAAAAAATAAAAGGGTTTTGTTTATCTAACTAATTAATTAAACTAAGAAATCACAAAAAAGAAATTTGGGGAAAATACTTTTTGGAAAATTCGATTGATTAAGACCATACCTAAGGAAAAATCCACCTAGACTTCACTTGTTATTTGACTCTAAATCGGACGATTTATTCATTCTACTTGTTCCGTAGAGATCCCTAAGTTATATTATTATCTTTCTCGAGACTAACAACGTCTAACCCTAGATCGAATAATTGAAATCTCTTTTTAGTTAATGCCCTAGGGTTGCATTAACTCGATCTATGGATCCCCTTATTAGGTTTCACCCTAATCCAGAAAAATCTTGTTACCCTATCTCTAGGCGCGCAACCAACTCCACTTAATTATGACAAATTTACTCTTAGACAGGGTCTATTCCTCCTCTGAATAAGAGCTTAACTTGAATCAATATCCCGAAATATCAAAACAAGAATTAAGAACACATAATTAAGAACAAGACAAATATTTATCATACAATTCAGATAATAATAACAAGACCCGTCTTAGGTTTCATTCACCTTAGGTATTTAGGGGTTTTAGTTCATACTAATGAAAGAAAACATCTCAAAAGAATAAAAATAACAAAACATAAGAAAACCCAAAACTCTGGAGGGAATTTGAAGGGAGATCTTCAATCTTGATGGTGAATCCGACTTCTAAGATGGATCGATCGGCTTTCCATGAGCAATTCCTTGCTTCCTCCTCTGCGTCCCCTGTCTAAGTGCCTCCTCAGGTGTTTAAATAGGCTTTGGAATGCCTAAGAGCCCCCAAAATTGGCCTTTTTCGAATTGGACTAAACTTGGGCGCGGCAGGGACACGCCCGTGTGACACGCCTGTATGCGATTGCTTAAGGTCGTGGTCAAGGCTGTTAAATGGGCACGGGCATGTGATCTACCCGTGTAAATCATGTTTTGACCTTGCCAAAGGGACATGGCCGTGTGGTCTGCCCGTGTGAGGAAGTCCAGGCCGTGTTGATTTTGTATGTTGGCCCATTTTCTCTGTTTTTGGACCATTTCTCGTTCTTTTCACTCTCTTATGCTCACCTAAGTATAAAACATGAAATTAAGGCATTAGGAGCATCGAATTCACCAATTTTAAGGAAAAATCATCTATAAAATGTGCTAAGCATGGGATAGAAATATGTATAAATTACGGTTTATCAAATACCGCCACACTTAAGCATTTGCTTGTCCTCAAGCAAAACCCTCGACTCACAATCAAAATAAATACTTCTTAACTTATAATTCCTATTAATAATATCTCAAAATAATCCATAAGAAATCATACATTGAGAATTTTACTGAAAGAACATCAAAGTTTCAAACATTCCAAGTTGAGTATTTTATCACGAAAGCATAGGTGTCTCCCCTCATCTAAGT
Organism: Gossypium hirsutum; assembly: GCF_007990345.1. NCBI lineage: Eukaryota > Viridiplantae > Streptophyta > Magnoliopsida > Malvales > Malvaceae > Gossypium > Gossypium hirsutum. Next base: position 90,321,990 of record NC_053431.1, read on the forward strand.
AATTTCCTTCGACTCAAAATATTGCAGATTTTCACATCCTCACTAAAGATTCACTCAAATCATTTGAGATGTTTAAGGATAATACATGAAGCACTCAATAGTCAATAATGAAAAGTCATTACCATATGCTTGCATTAAAATCAAATCTCCACCACTATATATTGAGATGAACAACAAACAAAAGGTCTTTAAATGGTTGTAACATGGATTTGGTTAGGAGATGTGGTCACAAGATGAAAGAAAAGGTTAGAATCGAGATTGAATTGAAAAATTGCCTAACTAGAAAAATGACTAGTCATCAATTGCGTACAATAGAGCTTTTTCTCAGAATATGGAATTTAACTTCTTTAGCTCAGAAGATCACTACTACTAATATGTATACATGTATTATTATTATTTTTTTAAGAACAAGTCAAATTACAAAATAGAATAAAACATAGCTAAGCAACTATTCCAATTCGAATCTCGACAAAAATAGGGATCAAATTAATTTAGGGGATTTCAACAATAATAAGTTATGGGTTAATATTGAGGGTAAATTAATGAATGGGTTGTTAGGTTCAAGGGGGTTCACTAAGGGTTAATTGTGAATAGAGGCTTTTATGGAGTGAGTGGGTTACACCTAAGTGCCTTTATCATTTTGACATATCAAATCAATTGGTGTGGTATTGACTTGCATAATCAAGAAAGTTCTAGAATAACAATTCAATACAGACGCATTCATAATGAAAGTGAGCATGAAAGAAATAATAGATGCTCTAAAGGCTCAATTGTAAGAGTATGCCCAAAGATCAATCAGGAGATGGTTGTAATAACATACTTGATTTATCATGTTTATTGATATAAGGCGTTGCCATTATTATTTCAGTTTCTTTTCTGTGTACATAAATAAACTGTTTTATAATAATGTCCTGAGAATAATATGATTATTCTTAAAAGATCCTTAGTTAAGTATTATTGTTGGCTAGGACAACAATAATGCATTAAGACTAACATGTAGTTGATTGATGATAAAGAGTTGTCATTGATATGGAGTGTCAAAATCAATGCATGAATATGTGTGTTAGAGAACAACATATTGGACTGACCTGCTATGAGTATATTTCTTGGATTATTATGTAATTGTCACAACATTACTCATAGTGATTAATATGTATATGATCCTCATACTTGAGATCATCATTATTCCAACATCGTGAGTTGTATATTTTGATAAAGTCAAACGAACATCGTAATTGGTTGTTCTATAAAGACTAATGTTGGATATACCACAATCTATGTAGAGGGATATGGTTGATCAATATAGGATAAGTCCCTCCTATATAATGGGAGTAATATCTTAGGCCACTTGATTGAGTGAGACTAGAAATGCATGGCCATGCTCAAATAAGTTGATATGAGATGTCATACTTATTTGTGTATCATAGTTCACGTAAGGTATCGAGAAACATGGGACGGACTATGCAAATGTGACTATTCCATGACTTGTGTCCATTCCAAAGATATAGGACTTAGGGATTACTGCATGAAAGGTTAATCACAAAAGGTTATGTCGAATCATGACTTCTAGTAACTTAGGTAGCAATGATGCATTGGTAGATGCCACTCATTGTTTGTAACATTAGAATCGTTCTAATATTACTGCTAACGTTACAAGAACCTATAGGGTCACACCCTATGGTTGAAATGAACGGAGTAAAACATAGTTGGTATTGTATTCTGATTGCCAGATGAATTAAATTAATTATAGAATTAATTTAATTGGGCAATCAAATTGTTGAACATACTATACGTACAAGGATGTTGTACACATAATCAGAACATAATTTCATTAGTATATGAATTTGGTTCATATATAAGTTTAAATAAATATAGTTTACTGAAATCTTTATTATAATTAATGTAATTATAATTTTCGGTTAAACATTATTATATTTATTTTAATGATGACTATTATGTTCAGATTAATTTTAATGAATTAATATTCATTAAAAAGATATACCAATTAAAAGGGTGTTATATATGGCAAGGGTAAAAACCTTAAAGAGATAATATAAAAATAAGCCTGAAACTATGCTAAAGGGTCTAGCAGCCGTCAAGCATAAAAATCACTGAAATAGTTTCTGAGATTTTTCTACCGTTCATTGTCAACTGGGTGGACTACGTAGAGGCCGACATCAAAAAGGTTGCGGCTTGGTTTGATAGTGGTTCAGGATTCCCGTTGCCTAGGCGTCGCTATCTACTCAGATTGAAGTTTTGGTAATTTTGAAACCTTTTATCACCCCGATTCGTTCCTTACACATGGATCCATGGTTTGGATCACCGAAATGTTTTTAATTATTTTATTTTTCCATTGTGCCTTGAAGGCGCCGGCGTTCCAACAGTGGTATCAGAGCCATTTGTGTGATACGGACTCGGGTTTAAATACTTGGGTGATGCAATTGTATGAGATGCATGTTTTAATTTTATTATGTTTTTCTATTTAAATCGTTTAAGCAGAATCTGATAACTATTCCTTTCGATAAGTGATTAAATGTTAATCATGGTGTTATGGCCTATTCGGTTTTATGTTATTACTGTAAACATTAATAAATCTGTTATGATGTAGCGGTGATTTTACAATTTCTAGTAAGAGTTTACTGGCCAGTGGAACAAAGGGTTGTTCCGATATGAAACCTCAAGGATTAAAATCCTAAAAATACGATTCTGTTGATAAAAATTATCAAATCGTGAGGTTTTATTCAACTAGGGTATGCGGTTCGTACCGCGGGGGCTCTGCCCCCGCACCCTTGGTCCACACCGCGGGGGCTCCGCCCTCACACCCCTAGGGATGGCGATCAGGCAGCTATGGTCACGAGCCTTCACCCCACTCCCTTCGACCGCCTCAGATCCCCATCATCTTCTAGTATGTTTTGTAATAAATAAAACTTAATGGTCCATAAAAAGGTTGAAAGGATATTTTAATATTTCACTTAACAAAAATGTTGAATGATATATGCTATTTTTGAAATGCACGGTGTTTGAAATGCATAGTTATAGCCCGATGACCCATTTGATAAAAGGTTGTAATTTTATAAATACGGCCTGCCTGTCGTGCCTTACTACTATTCTTTTGTATTTCTCTTCTCATCTTACTCCCTCTTAAGTAAAACGAGTTTCTGAATTTTGTAATTTGTAAAAGTTGCTGTGGACTAGACGAGAAGGAATATGGGTCGACTAGTATGGATCGACAGCTTGTGAAATGGCTTACACATTTAGGTTCCCTTTTGGTTCTCCCATTGGCTTGGGTTGAACCACCATAGTTTATGGGCTATAACTATTGCATTTATTTATTTTTTACTTACTCATGTATGAGATGCTATGGATGTCTAAAGCATGCAAATTTGGTAATAATAAAACCCCATTAATTGATGAGATCAATTAAAAGATTAAATGGACTAAAGTAGACCATAATTGGTGAGATGTAACACTCTAATAAAATCCCTCTATTAAAATATTAAGTCAACATGGCCTTCCAATTTATGCCCTCGTTAAGCCCTCGATCAATACTATGTAGGTTTTTCCAAAGCGAAGTACTAGTATTTATCTTGGTTAAACGCGAAGAAAAAACAAGTGATATTCGGTGGTTAAAAATTGGTTAATGACTTAACTAGGTTACTCTAATAGGATTAGAAACCTAGAGGCAAGTAATTTGGATAAATCATTAGATGATTAGAACAAGAGTTGTTCACCAAATTGTAGGAGTTACAAATGATGTAATTAGCAAGTGTTGTTTACCTAAATAACCATAATCTTGAGAGTAAAGCCAAAGCTGACTTAAGAGGAGGTGAAATATGGATCCCTGACCCACTAGAAATACTTTCAAGAAAGTCTTTCCGAAATTAATATATGAGGGTTATTAATTTTGAAATAGAATAGTGGGAAACATCATATAATAAAGTCCTTTTAATGATTGATATAAACTTGGTAAATTTATTCACACGCATATTTTGTTGTTGTAGGTATATTATGGCTGCAAACACTAATACACTCTCACTGCGATCGGTCCTTGAGAAGGACAAATTGAATGGTTTGAACTTTCTTGACTGGTTCCGTAACTTGAGGATTGTCCTCAAACAAGAACGAAAATTATATGTCATTGAAAAATCACTTCCTGATGAACCACCTGCTAATGCCTCGAGGGCTGATAAAGATGCTTACAAGAAGCATCTCGATATATGGTAGACGTTGGATGTCTTATGTTTGCCACTATGAATCCTGAGCTTCAAAAGCAACATGAGGATATGGTTGCTTATGATATGATCGAGCACTTGAAAGAACTATATCAAGGGCAAGCAAGGCAAGAGGGGTTTGATATCTCTAAGGCCCTATTCCAATGTAAGCTGGCTGAAGGAAGCCTAGTAGGACCTCATGTCCTTAAGATGATTGGTTATATTGAAAGCCTGTCTAGGCTTGGGTTTCCATTGGGCCAAGAGTTGGCCACTGATGTTATTCTACAATCGTTGCCGGATAGTTACAGCTAGTTTGTCCTCAATTTCAATATGAATGAAATTGACAAGACTCTGCCACAATTGCTTAGCATGTTACGAATTGTTGAAGGCAACATGAAAAAGGTTGGACCCAAGCCCATACTGATGGTCCGTAACAATAAGGGCAAGGGAAAGGCCAAAGTCCCGACAAAGCCTAAGGGCAAAGGTAAGCCCAATCTTCGAAAAGGAAAGGCTGCACTGAAACCTAAAGGTGGGGTATCTAAGGAAGGAAACTGTTTTCATTTTGGTGTGACTGGACATTGGAAGCAGAACTGCCCTGTCTATCTTGAGGAAATCAAGAAGGCCAAAGCAAGCGGAACGTCTACTTCAGGTATTTATGTTATTGATATTAATTTATCAACTACTACTTCTTGGGTATTAGATATTGGTTGTGGTTATCATATTTGTACTTCTGTATAGGGACTACAAAGGAGTAGGACTTTGGCTAGAGGAGATGTGGACCTGCGAGTTGGAAATGGAGCAAGAGTTGCTGCATTAGCTGTGGGAACATATACTTTACCTTTGCCTAGTGGACTTGGTTTAATTTTAGAGGATTGTTATTCTGTGCCCAATTTGACAAAAAACATTATTTCAATTTCTTGTTTAGACAAAATTTGTAACGCCCCCTTACCCGAGACCGTCGCCGGAGTCGAACACGAGGCATTACTAAACTTATTTGAGCACTTAAACAAATTCGGACAAGCTGTCCAACTGCTTCACAGTTGCTTAAAAATTCATATCTCGAGTTCTGAAACTTGAAATCTAATTCCGTAAATTTTTCATTAAACTAGACTCATATATATATTTACTAATTGTTTTCTAGAATTTTTGGTTGGGCCAATTAGTACAGTTTATTAGTTAAAGTATCCTCTGTTTCAGGGTTTGACTGCTCTGACCTCTGTGTATTATGAATCAGATATCTCCCTGTATAGAGTTTCAATGACTATTCTGTTTGTTTATAATAAAACTAGACTCAATAAGAAATCTGTACATATAAATCATGACTTATAATTATCTTTGTAAAATTTATGGTGAATTTCCAAAGTTAGAACAGGGGATCCAGAAATTGCTCTGGCCCTGTTTCACAAAAATTTAAACATCTCATAAAATATAACTCATATACCTGTTTTGTTCAATTCATATGAAAATAGACTCATAATTATTTAATTCCATATTTTATTCATCATCTAATTATATCTCTACTATTTTTAATGATTTTTTAAACTCACGTCACTACTGCTGTCTTAATCTATTTTATGGTAAATTTTACCTATTTCATGATTTCCATGGAATAACTAGCATTTAGGCATACATAACACCAAATATGTCCTTGATTAGCCATTCCAACATCTAATCATTATCAAGAATTTCCATACCACTCAATAACCATATCATAAGACTATATACACAAAATGATTATAATGCTATACATGCCATGCTCAAAATATACAAACCGTTATACCAAGATGATACACGGATAGTGTGAGCGAGCCTCCGACCGTTCCTGATTTCCGAGCTGGCTTGTCAAAACTACAAGGAATGAAAAGGAGGGAGTAAGCATAAATGCTTAGTAAGTCATATGCGAATAACAAGTAACATAACAATACAATTATACCAAACAACCTTAGCATGGTATCACCAAAACATATATCACATTTCTAAACATCATTAATCATCTTACCACCTTATCGTTGTTGTATCTATTTTTAACCCGAAGGTTAAGTACATACCTGTCCAAAGTGTCCATTTCACAATACTTACCAATATGTCACCTGCATCTTAAGTGTTCTTCCATTTCACTAGAAATTTTACCCGTTGAACACATCGGAATATAACTCGGATACATGGATAATTTGCACATAAGTGCCACATTTGTAGCCAAGCTACCATGTAACCCGCCCATAAGTGAACTCGGACTCAACTCAACGAGCTCGGGCGTTCGCATCCATAAGTGAACTCGGACTCAACTCAATGAGTTCGGACATTTCACATCCATAAGTGAACTCGAATTCAACTCAACGAGTTCGGATGTTCAACCATTCTAGTGACATGTCACTTGTATCCTAATCTATTCCTAAGGTTCAAACGGGATTTTCCTCGAACACATCTCCTTGCCATCTTCCGTAAAATACCGAAACCAATACTCGGTAACACTTTATATTTAACAAATAATACACTTAATTTGCATTTTATTCGAAAATAACCACAAATCATATATTTCATGATAAAAATCAGCATATCATATATTTAACATCAATAACTTAAAAATAACAATTATGCTACCTTATTTACACATGAACTTACCTGGCTGATTTGTAGAAGATATTGAAATTTAGGGACTATTCTGCAACTTTTTCTTTTTCTCGTTCTTCTTTGGATTCTTGATCTATAATATAAAGTATTTCTACTCATTAGCATTTATTTGACTTCTATTTCATTTCACAATTTATGCTGTTCAAATTTTGAAATTGCACTTTTACCCCAAAATTTACAGTTTTTACAATTTAGTCCCTGCTCATTTCACCCATCAATTGAACTAATTTTTTTCTCAATTAACATCTTATTTTATCATTATAAATTATTTCACAATCTTTGATATTCTGAATTTCAACACTAACATTTAATTCACAACTTTTTCACAATTAGGTCCTAAATACCATTTTCTATCAAAATGACTTAATAAAACAACCTTAATATGAAATTAGAACTTCAATTTCATAATAATTCATCATATACTGCCCTTACTCAGCCAGGGTAACTTCCAATTTCACCACCAAATCAAAAACTAATGAATTAGATGATTGGACCTAATTGCAAAAGTCTTAAAAATACAAAAATATAAGAAAAGGGCAAGAAATAAACTCAGATGCAGTGAAATTGTGCAAAACCAGCATAAAAGCTCTCTCCCATGGCTGTCTGGCCGAAATTATGAGAAGAATGGCCTAGAAATCTCTTTCAATTTCAATTTATTTGTTTAATTTTGTAAAATTTACCATTTTACCCTTAGTTCACCTGATTCCAGATTTTTTTCTTGCTTATGCCGCCTCATCCATTCCCTTTAGGCTAATTTGCCTTTTAAGTCCTCCCTCATTTAACACTTGAGCCATTTAATCATTTTATCAAGTTTTGTACCTTTTTCAATTTAGTCATTTTTAATTAATTGACTATCCAAACGTTAAAAATTTCTAACGAAAACTTAATACTAACTTATTTACACTCCATAAATATTTTTAAAAATATTTATGGCTTGATTTATGAATTTGAGGTCTCGATACCTCGTTTTTATTCTGTTTTATCTACAACTTCCTATACTACATAATTTCATTTAATTCAAAATTATTTCTAAAACCACACTTAACATTTACTTACTAATATCTAAACTCACATGTCAAGTTTAGTGATTTCAAATCACTGTTCCGATATCACTGAAATTTGGGCCGTTACAAAATTGGTTTTGAGATAATAATTAAGAATAATTGCTGTTCCTTTTATCTCAATAATGTTTTCTGTGGTTCGGCACAATTCATCCTCTATATTTTAGATCAAATGAATCCCATTTACAATATAAATACTAAAAGATCTAAAATAATTGACTCAAATCAAACTTATCTTTGGCATTGTCGTTTGGGCCACATAAGTGAGAAACTCATATCCAAACTCCATAAAGATGGTCTCTTGGATTCATTTGTTTTTGAACAATTTGAAGTATGTGAATCTTGCTAATTAGGAAAAATGACTAAATCTCCTTTTACTGGTAAAAGTGAACAAGCTAGTGATTTATTGGGCTTAATACATTCAGATGTATGTGGACCAATAAATACACAAGTCAGAGGTGGATTTCACTACTTCATTACTTTCACTGATGACTTCAGTAGATATGGGTATGTTTATCTCATGCGCCATAAGTTTGAGGCCCTTGAAAAGTTCAAGGAATTCAAAAATGGAGTACAAAATCAACTAGGAAAAACTATTAAGACACTTCGATCTGACCAAGGTGGAGAGTATTTGAGCCTAGAGTTTGATGATCTTTTGAAGGAATGTGGGATTGTCTCACAACTTACTCCTCCTGGTACTCCTCAATGGAATGGAGTTTTTAAGAGAAGAAATCGAACTCTATTAGACATGGTTCGATCCATGATGAGTCATGCTGATCTACCGACTTCCTTTTGGGGACATGCACTTGAAACAACTATTTTCACACTAAATCGTGTTCCATCTAAATTGGTTCAAAAGACGCCATATGAGATGTGGATTGGAAAACGTCCGAGTATGTTTTTTATGAAAATTTGGGTTGCAAAGCTTATGTTAAACGTCAGACGTCTACTAAGCTTGAACCTAAATCTGAAAGGTGTATCTTTGTGGGGTATCCGAAAGAAACCAAAGGATATTATTTCTTTAATCCCACTGAGAACAAAGTGTTTGTTGCTCGGATTGGTGTCTTCCTAGAGAGAGAATTTGTTTATAGAAAAGGAAGTGGGAGAAAGATTGAACTTGAAAAAATTCGAGAATCACAAGATACCACTGAACCAGAGATAGAACAATAGCAAATTCCACAAGAAATTGAGGAACAAGTAACTGCTGTAGAAACACAGCCACCACGTAGATCTTTATGAGAATGCCATGCACCTGAGAGATATAGATTTCTCATTACAATGCATGGTGACATTCTTTTTATAGATCAAGATGAGCCTAGGACTTATCAAGAAGCGATGGCGAGCCCAGACTCTGAGAAATGGCTCGAGTCCATGAGATTTACGATGGATTCCATGTATGAAAACCAAGTATGGGCTTTGGTTGACCCACCCGAAGGGGTTAAACCTATAGGGTGCAAGTGGGTTTTCAAAAAGAAAATAGACATGGATGGTAATGTACAAACATACAAAGGGCGATTAGTCGCTAAAGGTTTTCATCAAATGCATGGTGTTGACTATGATGAAACTTTTTCTCCTGTAGCTATGTTTAAATCCACCAGGATCTTTCTCGCCATAGCTGCATTTCATGATTATGAAATCTGGTAGATGGATGTCAAAACAGCTTTCCTTAACGGGAAACTTGAAGAGGATGTGTACATGACACAACCTGAAGGTTTTGTCAATCCAAAGGAAGCTGGAAAGATATGTAAGTTACAAAGATCCATTTATGGATTAAAGCAAGCTTCTCGAAGTTGGAATCTTCGTTTTAACGATGCAATCAAAGAGTTTGGTTTTATAAAAAATGAAGATGAGCCATGTGTTTACAAGAAAGTTAGTGGGAGCACGATCACATTCTTGGTACTGTATGTGGATGACATACTTATCATGGGCAATGACATACCTACCTTACAGTCTATTAAGACTTGGTTAGGAAGTTATTTTTCTGTGAAGGACTTGGGCGAAGCCACTTACATCTTAGGAGTCAAGATCTATAGAGATAGATCAAGACGACTACTAGGTCTAAGTCAAGGTACATATATAGATAAAGTATTGAAAAGGTTCAATATGAAAGAATCTAAGAGAGGATTCCTACCTATGAGACATGGTATTTCATTCTCAAAGGAAATGTGTCCTTCAACTCCACAAGAGAGAGAACGCATGAGTAAAATTCCATATGCTTCTACTATTGGATCTATCATGTATGCCATGTTATGTACCCGTCCAGATGTCTCATATGCCTTAAGTATGACGACCAGGTACCAAGTAGATCCCGGTGAAGGTCATTGGACCACAGTCAAGAATATCCTTAAGTACTTGAGAAGAACTAAGGATACGTTCCTAATATATAGAGGTAAGAAAGATTTAACTGTAAAAGGTTACATTGATGCCAACTTCCAAACTACAAGGATGATTCTCGATCACAATCAGGTTTTGTGTTTTGCCTTAATGGTGGTGCAGTGAGCTGGAAGAGTTCAAAGAAAAGTACAGTAGTCGATTCTACAACAGAGGCCGAGTATATTGCAGCTAGTGAGGCAGCGAAAGAAGCTGTTTGGATCAAGAAGTTCATTACTAAACTAGGGGTTGTGCCTAGCATATCAGATGCTATAGAACTTCGATGTGATAACAATGGAGCTATTGCACAAGCTAAAAAACCCAGATCTCACCAGCGATCTAAACATATACTTAGGTACTACCATCTTATTCGAGAGATTATCGATCGAGGGGATGTAGAGATATGCAAAGTACCTACAGATGATAACATTGCTGATCCCTTGACCAAGCCTCTGACACAGCAGAAGCATGACCGTCACACTAAGTCACTTGGTATTAGATATATGAGTGATTGGTCTTAGTGCCAGTGGGAGATTGTAAGAGTATGCCCAAAGATCAATCAGGAGATGGTTGTAATAACATACTTGATTTATCATGTTTATTGATATAAGGCGTTGCCATTATTATTTCAGTTTCTTTTCTGTGTACATAAATAAACTGTTTTATAATAATGTCCTGAGAATAATATGATTATTCTTAAAAAATCCTTAGTTAAGTATTATTGTTCGCTAGGACAACAATAATGCATTAAGACTAACATGTAGTTGATTGATGATAAAGAGTTGTCATTGATATGGAGTGTCAAAATCAATGCATGAATATGTGTATTAGAGAACAACATATTGGACTGACCTGCTACGAGTATATTTCTTGGATTATTATGTAATTGTCACAACATTACTCATAGTGATTAATATGTATATGATCCTCATACTTGAGATCATCATTATTCCAACATCGTGAGTTGTATATTTTGATATAGTCAAACGAACATCGTAATTGGTTATTCTATAAAGACTAATGTTGGATATACCACAATCTATGTAGAGGGATATGGTTGATCAATATAGGATAAGTCCCTCCTACATAATGGGAGTAATATCTTAGGCCACTTGATTGAGTGAGACTAGAAATGCATGGCCATGCTCAAATAAGTTGATATGAGATGTCATACTTATTTATGTATCATAGTTCACTTAAGGTATCAAGAAACATGGGATGCACTATGCAAGTGTGACTATTCCATGACTTGTGTCCATTCCAAAGATATAGGACTTAAGGATTAATGCATGAAAGGTTAATCACAAAAGGTTAGGTCGAATCATGACTTCTCGTAACTTAGGTAGCAATGGTGCATTGCTAGATGCCATTCATTGTTTGTAACATTAGAATCGTTCTAATATTACTGCTAACGTTACAAGAACCTATAGGGTCACACCCTATGGTTGAAATGAACGGAGTAAAACATAGATGGTAGAATTAATTTAATTTGGCAATCAAATTGTTGAACATATTATACGTACAAGGATGTTGTACACATAATCAGAACATAATTTCATTAGTATATGAATTTGGTTCGTATATAAGTTTAAATAAATATCGTTTACCGAAATCTTTATTATAATTAATGTAATTATAATTTTCGGTTAAACATTATTTTATTTATTTTAATGATGACTATTATGTTCAGATTAATTTTAATAAATTAATATTCATTAAAAAGATATACCAATTAAAAGGGTGTTATATATGGCAAGGGTAAAAACCCTAAAGAGATAATATAAAAATAAGCCTGAAACTATGCTAAAGGGTCTAGCAGCCGTCAAGCATAAAAATCACTGAAATAGTTTCTGAGATTTTTCTACCGTTCATTGTCAACTGGGTGGACTACGTAGAGGCCGACATCGAAAAGGTTGCGGCTTGGTTCGATAGTGGTTCAGGATTCCCATTGCCTAGGCGTCGCTGTCTACTCAGATTGAAGTTTTGGTAATTTCAAAACCTTTTATCACCCCGATTTGTTCCTTACACATGGATCCATGGTTTGGATCGTCGAAATGTTTTTAATTATTTTATTTTTCCGCTGCGCCTTGGAGGCACGGGCGTTCCAACATCAATATCTCAAAAAATTATGGCTTTTTTCTATGTTTAAACTTGTGACTTCCAACTCAAAATAATACCTAAACTTGGAAGTTTTTAATTCTTCAAAAATCAACTTATCATGCTTGATTCCCTAATTTCTTAAAGTTTAAACACTTAATGCATAAATGCTTATGTTTTAATTCAAGACATATCAATAAAAATCATAAATTAATTAAAATTCATTCTAATAGTGATATAAATGATTTACATGAGAATAAGACACAAGTCAGGGATTTCTAATGATAATATAAAAGACCCCCAAACTTAAGATGTACATTGCCCTCAATGTACAAAGATAGATATAATGAAAAAGACAGATTTATAATCATAAGATAGGGAGAGAAGTGAAACTTCATGAATGATGAATGAATTCCTTGAACTGGAGTTTTGGAGGATAATCGGCGTGAGAGTGGAGGAGGATACTCCGATGGTGGTAGAGGTTCATTACTCCATAAGTCCTGCACCAAAAGAAAATTATATCTGGTAGTAGCTATGGTTGTGGTAGAGCAGGATATGGCAGTCGTGGAGAACCTTTCCCGGTGGAGTTTTTAGTTCCTATGTGATGATGAGCTGAGGAGCTCTTTATAACTGTGACAGAATCAGGAACTTTTTAGGAAATATAACGAAGCATAATTACTTGTAATGGAATAGCCGAAATTGATAATTGTAAAATAAAAATAAAAATTATAAAATCTAATAGAAATAATCTTAAAGAAAAAATAAAAAAGTAGTCTTAAAATAGAATAAAAATAAATACATAAAATAATACACAAAATTTTTTAAACATCTTCCTAGCTAGGTGGTTTGCGAGGTGGGGGTGGCGATGAGATCTGGAAGTACACATGGCCAGGGGACACGTTCGTGTCCCCCAATTTTTTTGCCCGTGTGATTCGCGAATTTTGAGTTTGGGCACGTCTGACATTTCGCCCACGCCCATGTTCCTTGGGCATGTAAGTGCACACGGCCGTGTCTGTCTTCGTTTGCTTCTTCTACGCCCGTGTATGTAGACCCATGCCCGTGTTAATCTGACAGGTTCGACCACGGGTTCTAGACATGAGCGTGGCGAATGCCCGTGCTACTTTCTCAGGTTCAACCACGGTTCTATGACACGGGCGTGTTGCATGCCCGTGTTGTTTTGGCAGATTCACCCACGGTCCTAACGCGCGGCTGTGGCAACTTATCGCAGCCCATGCTGGGGAAAATTTCGCCCTGTTTTTACACGGCTTAAGGCACACCCGTGTGCCTGGCCGTGTGTGTTTTAGAAAGCCTACGTTCCATGAGTCAGTTAGTATGTTAGATGTTAAAACTAAAATTTAAAGAAATTAATATTGTTAGTGCTCAGGTTGCCTCCCGAGAAGCACTTATTTATAGTCTAAGCTTGACTTACCTCTCTGGTTTGTCATCATGGTGGATCGAGGAGTTTACATTCCTCATCCCTACTATAAATTTTATCAACATAAGGTGTAAGACGAGTACTATTTACCTTGAACGTGCCAAATTTGGGGTGATTTACCTCGATCGTACCGTATGGAAAAATGCTAGTTATCGTAAGAGGGGTTTCTTCATTCGGTTCAGAGGATCTGCTGCATCTAGTAGTACTTTGTCTCCAACTTGAAGTTGATTTGGTGAGGCATTGAGCTCGTTCTGGAGTAATTTTGGTTTATCGTGTTTTCTTGGTTTAAATGTTAGCCATTCATCTAACTCGATTCGTAACATTCGTTCTTCATGGGTATATTCTTTGATGTGGATTGAACATGGCTGATGTGTGTCCTTCGAACTTATTTCCTGCAAAATAGGTTGCACTATATGATCAGTCTTAATAGAACAATTTGTACAATCACCTTCAATTTTTGACGTGTTGTTCGGGTTGCGAGCTTGAAGGTTGATTGTTTCGCCTCCTACACGAAGTGTGAGTTCACCTGTGCCAACGTCAATAATTGTTCTAGCAGTTGCTAAAAAGGGCCTTCCCAAAATTAAAGGAACATTACTGTCCTCTTCTATGTCTAAAGCAACAATATCAACTGGGAATATAAATTTGTCAATTTTAACGAGTACATCTTCAATAATACCTCTAGGAAATCTGACAGGTTTATCTGCTAATTGAATGGTCATCCTAGTTTCTTTGGGTTTCCCTAGACCTAGCTGCTTGAACAATTTGTAAGGCATAACATTGATACTAGCCCCTAGATCAGCCAACGCATTATTAACATCTAAACTACCAATTAAACAAGCAATCGTAAAACTCCCTGGATCTTTTAGTTTGTTGGGTAGCTTATTCTGAAGAATGACTGAGCAAACCACGTTCAGCTCCACATGCGACCTTTCATCTAACTTTCATTTATTTGCTAGAAACTCCTTTAAAAATTTGACTGCGTTCGGTATCTGCGAAAGTGCTTCAATAAACGGTACGTTAATATGTAGTTTCTTTAAAAGTTTAAGGAATTTACCAAATTGTTCGTCTGAGCGGTCTTTCCTTGTTGCATTGGGGTATGCCACACGAGGTTTATATTCTGTACTTACCGATTTTTGTTTGTTTTGGCCTACCTCATCCTTACCTTCGCTTACCACCGGTTCTGGCCTTGGTTTTGCCACTAACCCTTCCTCATCATGAATGGCAATTGCATTGAGTTGCTCCCTTGGGTTGGATTCGGTGCTGCTTGGCAGGCTACCTTGTGGTCATTCAGAAATCAACTTGGTGAGCTGTCCAATCTGAGTTTTGAGTCTCTGGATTGATGCTTGTTGATTTTTGAGTGCCATCTCGGTATTCTGAAAATGAGTCTCTGACACCGAGATGAATTTGGTTAGCATCTCCTCAAGGTTTGGCTTTTTCTCCTACTAGTATGGTGGTTGCTGAAAGCCTGGAAGGGGTGGTGGTTTCTAATTTCCTTGGCCTCCCCATGAAAAATTTGGGAGATTCCTCCAACCTGCATTATAAGTATTGCTATAAAGATTGTTTTGAGATCGAGGATTATTACCCATGTAATTTAACTGCTCGTTCTCCATGTTGTGGCCATAAGGCGGGTATTTTGAATTGCTCGATCCACTTTCATTTGCTTCTTACTACAATACTGGGTGAACCTGTGAAGAACCAAGAAAACCGTCAATTTTCTTATTCAAGAATTCTACCTTATTAGAGAGCATGGTGACCGAATCGACGTTATAAACATCGACTATTTTCGTTGGCTTTGTCCTCATGACTTGCCACTGATAGTTATTCAGTGACATCTCCTCTATAAATTCATAGGCATCTTCAGGTGTTTTATTATTGTTGGTTCCACCAGCAGCTGCGTCAACCATTTGTCGAGTCGAAGGATTAAGGCTATTATGAAAGGTTTGAACCTGTAGCTAGAGTGGTAACCCATGGTGAGGGCATCTTCGCAAAAGGTCTTTGTATCTCTCCCATGCATTGTAGAGTATCTCTAAACCCATCTGCACAAAAGAAGAGATATCATTACGTAATTTAGCCGTTTTAGCCGGCAGAAAATATTTTAATAAGAACTTTTCAGTCATTTGTTCCCAAGTAGTTATTGACCCCTGTGGTAACGAATTCAACCACTATTTAGCTTTGTTTCTTAATGAAAAAGGGAATAACCGAAGGTGAATGGTGTCATCAGAAATGCCATTAATTTTAAATGTATAACATAGTTCTAAAAAGTTTGCTAAGTGAGCGTTGGGATCTTCATCCTGCAAACCATCAAACTAAACAAATTGTTGTATCATTTGAATTGTGTTAGGTTTCAGTTCAAAAGTATTTACAGCTTCAGCAGGTCTAACTATGCTTGATTCAGTTCCTGTTAAAGAAGGTTTAGCATAATCATTAATAGTGCACAGAGCAGGATTTTGATTAACAGCAATCGCAGGAGGTAGCGGATTTTCTTGGTTTTTAGCCATCTCTTCGGTGGTGGTTGAAATATCTTACTCTTGCTCTTCTGTGTAATGTAAGCTTCGCCTTATTTCTCTTCGGTTTCGCGAACTATGCGATCGATCTCACTATCAAACAGTAATGGTCCTGACGGGTTTCTCTTGGTCATAAACTAGAAAAACATGTCAGAAGAAAATAAATGAAGAGTTTGAAAAGAAAATAAAAATTTTAATTGCAATAAAAGTAAAATGGCTAAAGTAATAAAAATCAAGTGTTCCTAATATCTTAGGTCCCCGGCAACGGCACCAAAAACTTTATACTTGATATTCGTGACAGGTTTTAAATATTTATAATCAATCATTCTTAAAACTAACTATTATCACGATGAAGGCAAGTGTACCTATCGAACAGTAGTATAGCTTTAGCAAGACCGAATTATCGAACCCAAAGGAACTAAAAGTACTAGTATCAACTTTCATTTTATTATCTAGCCTAAAAAATAAAAGGGTTTTGTTTATCTAACTAATTAATTAAACTAAGAAATCACAGAAAAGAAATTTGGGGAAAATACTTTTTGGAAAATTTGATTGATTAAGACCATACCTAAGGAAAAATCCACCTAGACTTCACTTGTTATTTGACTCTGAATCGAACGATTTATTCATTCAACTTGTTCCGTAAAGATCCCTAAGTTATATTATTATCTCTCTCGAGACTAACAACGTCTAACCCTAGATTGAATAATTGAAATCTCTTTTTTAATTAACGTCCTAGGGTTGCATATGGATCCCCCTATTAAGTTTCACCCTAATCCGGCAAAATCTTGTCACCCTATCTCTAGCCGCGCAACCAACTCTGATTAATTATGACAAATTTACTCTTAGACAGGGTCTATTCCTCCTCTGAATAAAAGCTTAACTTGAATCAATATCCTGGAATATCAAAACAAGAATTAAGAACACATAATTAAGAACAAGTCAAATATTTATCATACAATTCAGATAATAATAACAAGATCCATATTAGGTTTCATTCCCCTTAGGTATTTATGGCTTTCCTTAAGCAATTCATTACTTCCTCCTCTGCGTCCCCTATTTAAGTGCCTCCTCAGGTGTTTAAATAGGCTTTGGAATTCCTAAGAGCCCTCAAAATTGACCTTTTCTGAATTGGACTAAACTTGGGCTCGGCAGGGATACGCCCGTGTGACACGCCCGTGTGTGATTGCTTAAGGCTGTGGTCAAGCCTGTTAAACGGGCATGGGCATGAGATCTACCTGTGTAAATCATGCTTTGACCTTGCCAAAGGGACATGACCGTGTGGTCTACTCGTGTGAGGAAGTCCAGGCCATGTTGATTTCGTATGTTGGCCCATTTTCTCCGTTTTTGGCCCGTTTCTCATTCCTTTCACTCTTCTATTTTAAGGAAAAATCATCCATAAAATGTGCTAAGCATGGGATAGAAATATGTATAAATTACGGTTTATCATTCAGCCACTTATTCCTCTCTCAAGTAAGTGATTTAGATAGTTATTATTGATGATTTTGGTACTATTGGAACCCTTGTAGCATGACCTAACTGATGAGGGGACTATTTTGCAAAATGGTTGAGAGTCTAGGGTTTTTCCATGAAAACATATATGTTGTTAACTGAAATTTTATGGAAGAATATGAGTTATGGTTGTAAAATAAACAACTTTCTTGAAAGAACATCTCATGAAAACCCTAATAAGACCATTTTGTAAAGATTGTAAAATAGATAGTAATGTGGTGAAATAATAGAAATTTTGGGTTGCTATAAGAGTAAAAAGGGTTTGGCTAGGCTTAAGGAATGAAGAAATTTGATAAAAATTGATTTTTGAGCCTAGGGGTAAAATGGTCATTTTGCCAAAAATGTGAATTTTGATTGTCTAAATTTATTTAGTGACTAAATGAGTGAATTTTTATTATTTTAGATCAAGAAATACAAAATCCGAACCTAAACCAAGGGAAAGCCAAGCAAGTAGATTAAATCGACTAGTCGCTTACATTTTGTAATCTGCGGTATGTAGTTTGTTAATAATGCAACTATATTGTTATGATGTGCGATGGAATTGATATTGCATATATTGTTTTGCTTGTGAATATGAGTATGCATGATGAGAAATTAATGAAATGAAGACTCCCAGTTGAACTTTAGGAATAGAATTGGATATCTATGCCATGACGTTGGGTGATATGTGTTCTAGTGTAAGACATGTCTGGGACATGCATCAGCATTGAGACGAGGGCTAGTGTAAGACATGTCTAGGACATGTATCAGCCTCGAGATATACAAGCTAGTGTAAGACCTGCCTGGGACATGGCATCAGCTTGTTGTGTGCCAGTGTAAGACCTGTCTGGGACATGGCATCGAAACTAATAAATGAGAGCCAATATAAGACCTGTCTGGGACATGGTATTGGCCTCAATATATGAAAGTTAGTGTAAGACTTGTCTAGGACATGGCATCGACTTTGATGTGCTATCCAGTGTAAGACCATGTCTCGGACATGGCGTCGGTACCTTATCCCATATTTAGGGCTATTGAATATCCTATAGTATTCCAAATGGTTCAACGGGAGATTTATGGTGTATATCAAAATGAGAGAACTTATGATTATGTGGTGAGTAGTACAGGTACCTAAATGAGTATTACGACATACGAGCTTCATTTACGTTGTATGTTTAGTAAAGGAGGAAAGTGAGTAAGTTATGCATATGACTACTTGTGTATTTTACACGAATTATGAAATGTGAATTCAAACCAATGTTGTATTATTGGTGAGAAACAATATGAACAAGTAGTTTTTATGAATCTTTACTTTTATGTGCAAATAGAGATATGTTGGGAGTATGATCCCTTATGGTAGCCTACAGTTACTCATTATTTGCATGCAATTTACTTAGCTTTATGCTTACCTCTTTTCCTTTCCATTTTCTTATAGTGCCGCAAAAGTAGCTCGTGGAACATCACCTTACATCGGAGAAGCCAGTCACACTATCCCTAAAGCATTTGGTATAGTTAGTTTTATCATTTTGATTATGGCATGTATAGGAACTAGTCTTTTTGTAATGGTCACATTGTTTTGGGCCAAATGAATAACTTGTCATTGCTCTTTAGTCATTTTGTATAATGCCATGGATGGTGGCTAATATTGGTTATTGATAAGTGCAAATGATGATGATCTTATAGATGAGTAAATCGCATGACTAATCAAGTTCTTGTTAGATTGTTAAAGTGTAATGTGGTTGTATTAGATATCTTGTTGTGGTTGAATTAGCTTTGTGTGGCCGTGTGAATTAGTGGTATGTATTTCTTTATAGGTAGGTGTAAGTAAGGGTGGCAAAAAGGCTTGGTAGATAGCCTATTTTTGTCTACATGGCTAGACACACGGTCAGCCCCATGGGCGCGTTGTTCAACTGTGTCCCCTGCAGCTCAAATTTTCAAGTCAGTATACATGGTAGTAAACACAGGGGTAGACACACGTCCATATGTATCAGCCGTGTGCAGGACACGACCTTTGGCCACGGGCGTGCACCTTGTTCGTGTGTCTCTAATTTGTTACTGACGTAAAAAATAGAATATAAAGGTTTTTACACACGGGCATCAACACGGGCGTGTCATGGCCATGTAGGGAACATAGGCCGTAGACACGGGCGTGTGCTTAGCAGTGTGAAAACCCCTGTAGGTTCGAATTTGGAATTTAATTCACACGGGCTCGGGATACGAGTCTGTCCCCTTATGCTTAGGCCATGTGAACCACACAGGCCTTCAGCACAGCCAGGTTAAAATGGCTACACGGGCGTGTCATCTTTCCACATGGGTGTGTGCTCCCATCTCGAGTTACATTCTTTTCAAATTCTTTAAAGATGTTCAGTTTAATCTCGGACAGTTTCCTAAGGATGATTTCGGCCTTGTAGGTCCCTATTGAGAATTTTTAGATTAAGAGCGAGAAGTTTTAAATTTGGTCTAGTTTTTATAACTCAAAAATGATCGTATGCATTACGTTTAAGTCAGGTAATGCCTCATGCCCAGTCCTGACCTCGTACTTGGGTAAGGGTGTTACATTTAGTGGTATCAGAGCTATAGTTTAGTCGATTTTAGGACAAGCATAGCATGAGTATGAGTCTAGCTATGCATGCCATAATTGTATATTGACAGTGTGATGACTCCTGACGAAATAAATTGTGTCTTTATATATATAGTAGATGGATCTTGATGTGGCTATAGTGGATGACATGGAAAGTAATGCGCCTGCTCCCGCTGAAGGGACCGCGCCAGTAGATAGCGGGCCCGTGACAATGAGTCAGGCCGGAGAGGCTAGAGAAGTTTACCTCCACATGATGGATACATGGTACTCGGAGTTTATTCGTGCGAATCCGAATACTCTACCTCCCCCAATTCCTCGACCCATTCACATAGCTCCTCAAAGAGCAGAAATGGCTAGAAGAGACAAACCTCCAGTAGATAAAATTAGAAAGCACGGGGCCGAGGAATTTCGAGAAAATATAGATGACGATCCAAAAAGAGCAGAGTTTTGGTTGGAGAATACCATTAGGGTCTTTGATGAGCTATCATGCACACTTGAGGAGTGCATGAAGTGTGAGTGTCACTCTTGCGAGACTCGGCCTAATAATGGTGAAATATTCTCGTGTCAGTCTTATTGAGAGAGCGAATAGCATGGGAATTCTTTTAAGAAGAGTTCCGAAAGAAGTACTTATGAGCAGAATGTCGTGTCAAGGGTCGTGGCTAGAGTCGTGCCCACGACTCAAAACGTACCAACTAAAAAATAAGCAAATAAATAGTAAAGTGGGGGATTTTGAAATTGGTTAGAAATTAAACAATTAAAACTACTAAGATAAATAAGTAAATAAATCAGAAATTAAATTGGGATTTGCAATCAAATGTAATAAGCCTTAGCCTTAGACTCAGTAAATTCTGTGTTGAGAATCGATCCTCAAAAATTTATCTTCTCCTTCAAACAATAAGCTAGTTATAGTGATTAAGAACGTCCTAACCACCAATTCTTCCTCTCGTAGCTGGTCCCGGAACGTCCTACAAACCAACCCTTACCGATAGTCTAACCGAGATACACGTGTTCCCGATTCAAGATTTCAGTAGCCTTGCATTCTAAAGAACCCAGCTCGAATTAACAGCCTCAATCGCGTGGGTCGATTAAACCCAATCACTTCTTCCTCGATTTTTTCTCGAAGATCCAAATACAGCACGGCCAATTCATTTCTCCAACTATCAAAAAATACGACTCCAACCCAACGAGCTCTTTTTGATTTGAAATCGAATTATCCTTAAGGGATGAGTTGTCAATCCCGATACTTAAGAAAAAGGTGAATACCGACTGGAAGGATTTCAAGCGCGAGTACGAATCTCACAATTCTCGACCGGAAAGAACACCAGCCTAAAGCTAAGATAAAATTTAGTTAAGCATGAAGTTGTTCATGCTTTATGAGCTTGAAAAGAAGTTTGATGATTATGGTGAAGAAATGAATGGAGGGGACTTGAAGAGCAATTGACCCAATTATGGAAAAGAAACAAAAAATTGGAGACAAGTCTACAAAATGTAACGTCAAATTAAAGAGAAAAAAAATGATATTCCAACTCCAAATTGAAAAAAGAAATACAAGAGAGAGAGTAATCCTATTCCAAGTAGAAGTAGGAATATAAATTAAAAGATGATTTCCTAAGAACTAAAACCCCCTGTTTATATACATAGGGTTTACTAAAAATAGCCTAACCTAAATTAATAAAATAAAATTAAAATTAAATAAATAATAAATAATAAAATTAAATAAAACAAAATAATATCTTCTATTTTTAGCTTTTTACAAAGTCAAAATATATAATAAGTCCTTGGCTTTCTTTATCTTTTTGGTTTGGCCCCACTTCAACGATTTGTCTTTCAATTTGGCCCCCTTTTTGCTCGTTTTTGACCAATTGCATCCCTGACAAGATTAAATCATAAAAACATCAATTAAGCAGGGATTAATTCAGAAATAAACCAAATTAAACACAAGAATTATGTAAATTAATATATCTATCAACTCCCCCTACTTAGCTCATGCTTGCTCTCAAGCATCATATTCTTTCAAACATTAAATTTATTCTACAATTTTAAAAAAAATCGAGCCTCTTTTTGCATACATAATCAATGTAAACAACTTAGGCAAAAAATAAATAAATGCTCAAAATATAAAGTTTGATCAACAAGTGCCGTACAATTAAAACATGCGAACTAAATAATTTCATAAAATTGAGTTTGAATCTGATAATTTGCAAGGCATTATTAATTAACTATGCATTTGAAAAATAAAATTATTGACGTGGTCGAACCTTTTTACGCGAAGTAGGATGACAACCCAAGCACCTTATCCTAGTTACTCAGTTTAAACAATCTTATTTTATTTTATTATTTTTTTGAAAGCTCAGTTAGCGGAATGTTTATAAGTTATCGACTTGTCACTTAAACCTTTTGACACGAGATAAGATGACAACCCAAGCACCTTACCCCGGTTACTCAATCTGGTCACCTTTTCGAAACTTCACTCATAACTTGAACCCTTATTTATTTACTTATTTATTTATGCACAAGCAAATATAATTTTCCAAACAATCAATCTATACAAAAAAAAAACCTAGTTACATATATCAATTTTAAGACACAAATGTTGACTAATCTATATACTTGAACATTTTAATTCAAACTTTGTCCAATTGTCCAAATTAACTAAGTATGAGATTAAAGGCTCAATGTTTAAATAAACTATCGAATGAATTTAAAGTAAGATTGAACACTTGCAAAAGAGAGACATGCAGCAAAAATCATGAATATTTACCATCCATCCCCCCTACTTAATTTATGCTTGTCCTCAAGCATATATTATATGAAATAAAAGTCAGCAGCCCAAATAAAAAGAAAAAGTTAAGAACACTCCCCATACATGTTAATGACGTGGTTAGTGTTGGGAGTAATGATTCTGTAGGATGTTAAGGATTGTGGAGACTTGGGTTTCCATTATTCCAAGTCTAGCCTCGATTTGGCTCAAACGGGCCTCTACAGTCGATGGTTGTTCCTCTTGTTCTCGAGTGGCGAAATGCGGGCGTTGACGAAAAACCATATTCCCACGAGTAGTCCTTGTACCTGGAGGAACAAAATAATAAGCAGTAGGGGTGCCGGCAAGCAAACCCATAGAATCCAAACAATATTTATCTAGGTTGTCCATATGATATGACATGTTAAGGACGAGAAATCGATTTCAGAGGGAAAAAGTGTAGAGGCTAAGTTCTTAATATATGACCCAAGTATTAGAGGACGATTACATCGCAAAACAACATGAAAATTTCTTGCAAACCAATATCCTAAATGAACTTTATAACTGGAATGCATACACCACAAGAAAAACAATTCAGTTCTTGTTAAGACAAAGGACGAATCGTTTCATCCCGAAAAGCTAAATGCCAAAAATCAGTGAATATATCTTAAAGTTGATTAGATTGGGTTAAAACACGATAGGCATCTTGAGCATTAAAGTCACTTGGAATACCTAACAGAGTAGTATGATAGGAATTGGATTGAATATTGTCAGGTCAACAAAACCCATGGAAATATTAAAATCAGATATTGACATTTGAAAGTCTTTTCCAAGCAGACGAAAACAGATAATGTTTTGTGTTTCAACAGTTTGTAATGCAGCAGTATTAAAGCAAAATGTGGTATAAAACTCATATATTAACTAAAAATATGGATCACAGGATATGGTTGCAAAAGAGCTCCAACCAATAGTATCAAAATAAGTAGTCACAGCATCATGAATATTTAGCATATTAAGAGTGGTGGAATCGACTTGCTTATAGACCGGGAGTGGGCGTTGTCAAATGTCGTCGTATCTTGTGCGATGCACTGTGGTTAAAAAATCCAAAAACCCTCGCAATCATCCTTCGGTGGGAATGGTGTTGGCACAACCTTGTCTATTACGTTGACTGTTTCATATTGGTCGAACATATTCGTCGAGTGAGCGGGTGGACTTGAATTTTCAGCAGCATCAGTACTGCTACTTGGTGGTGTCGGTGGCTCACATGTCGATTATCGACGGCTTCGAGTAGACTGTGTTTGGGGTTGATTGACACGTTCATTCATGGTCGAAGGAGCCTCGACATGGTCGTTAGAGGTTTGACCCTCGTCCGAATTACTTGCATAATATATTAGTAAAGGCAGAGGAGGTTGAGGTTCAGTAATCGACCTTTCGAGAGGAACGGGGTTGTTGTTTGAGCGTTCTGTATTGACTGGAGTCGGGCTATGTCAGCGACGAGTTCTCGTTAGTGGGGCCGTTCATCTAGGAGGAGGTGGAGAAGGTTCATCGTCGGCTATATCGACGACTGGAGGCGCGGAGAACCGATGTTGATTTCAATTAAGTGAAATTGAGATATTGTCTGCCGCTTGGTTCCGGGTTCAAACCATTGTGTTCATGTAGATGACACAAAAAGTCAGCTCTGTGATGGCAGCGGCGGCGTACTACGACGACGGTGACAGCGGTGGTCGACGAAGGTTAGGTTGGGCTAATTTTTGAAAGGTGACGATGGGGGTAACGGTTTTGGTGTCTATTAAGGGTGGTTTTAAGCATTTTTATTGATGGAGAAAAGAAGGAAAAATAAAAAAAATGGTGCTTAGGGGTAGTAGAGGTGATGGCGTGGTGAAGGTTAAGGTCGTTTAGGGTGCGACAGCGGCAAAGGGGTTTGTTCGGCAGTGCTTCAGCGGTGAAGAGGGCTAGAAAATGGTGGTGTCGGGTTTGAGAGAAGGTTACAAAAAAGAAAAAGAAAATGGGGGTGGGCATTTGGTTTCTCTCGGCGGTGGTAGCGATTGGATCGACGAAGGCGTGGGGTGGGGTCGGTGACGATGGTGCTTTTGCGGTGGTGAAAGGCCAGCAAATGGTAGTGGGGGTGGCGACAGCGTGGTATGGTTTTAGGGAGTTAGGGATTTTTTTGTGAAGAAGATGGAAAAGATGAGTTTAGGGATTGGGGGGTTTTAATTTTATTTTTTATTTGGGTTATTTTAGGTTGGGTGAGGTATTTGGGTTAGGTATTGGTGACTGGGCCAATCTTAGGTATTGGGTTTATGTGGGTATTGGGTATGGTAGGTTGTTTGGGTAGGTAAGTTAATTGGTTTGGGTTGATGGATATTGGGCTGATGGATGGGTAGTTTGGTATTTGGGTTTGGGTTAATTGGGTTAAGTGAGGTGGATATTTATTGGATTTTGGGTTTTGGATATTTTGGTGTGTGGGTAAATGGGTTTGGGTAGGAATTTAGTGGATTTTGCGTTTTTTGGGATTTCATGAAGGTTAGGAAATTTGGGTACTTTTTTTTCACCAAATTAGCAAGTCGTGCCCACGCCATCATCATTATCCAAAAAAAAATTTGTATCCTCCCTTACGTTTCTGAAAACATCAAATTAACTAAAATAAAAATTTATTTATTTACACCCTGAATTCTACTTAAATTAAAAATTAAATAAATAAGAATAAATGCAAATGAATTTGGGTTGCCTCCCACAAAGCGCTTTTTTAACATCGTTAGCTTGACGACCTGGAAATGTATTCAATCAGCTCTTCGAGGACTAATTCCTTAACCAAGTGGACTTGAAAGTTTTTGTAAAAATGCTTTAATCGCTGCCGTTGACTTTGAAAAATTTTTCGGATTCTTCGCTTTTAACATCAACTGCGCCATGTGGAAGTACGTAAGTAACAATAAAAGGCCCTAACCACTTAGTCCGAAGCTTACCTGTAAAAATTCTCAATGTAGGGTCATAAAGTAATACTTTCTCTCCTACCATAAATTGTTTGCGGTTTATCTTTTAGACATGGTATGCCTTGACCTTATCTTTGTAAATTTGGGCACTTTCATACGCTTCTCGTTGAATTTTCTCAAGTTCCTGGATATTTAATTTACGATGCTTACCCACGGCTTCCAATTCCATGTTGCATAGTTTGATCGCCCAAAAGGCCTTATGTTCCACCTCAATGGGAAGATGACACGGTTTACCAAAAATTAATTGATAAGGAGACATACCTATGGGTCCTTTATAAGCTGTTCGATATGCCCACAATGCATCGTTAAGTCGCAAACTCCAGTCTTTTCTATCTGGCTTAACGGTCTTCTCCAAAATCAACTTGATTTCTCGATTCGACACTTCCGTTTGGCCGTTCGTTTGTGGATGATAAGCTGTAGCGACTCGTTGCACCACTCCGTATTTTTTCAAGAGCGTATCAATTACTTTGTTGTAAAAATGCGTCCCCCAATCGCTGATTAAGGCTCACGGTGTGCTAAACCTGGAAAAAATACAACTTTTCAAAAAATCGACTATTGTTTTGGCATCAGCACGATGAGTGGCTTTCGTCTCCACCCATTTGGACACATAATCTACAACAAGTAAAATATAAACGTTCCCGAATGATGAGAAAAAAAGGCCCATAAAGTCAATGCCCCATATATCAAAAATTTCACAGACATGCACAGGGGTTAGAGGCATTTCATTTTTTCGGCTCAAGTTTCCTACCCTTCGCAATTTTTACAAAATAGATATGCGTCACGAAAAATATTTGGCCAATATATTCCACATTCGAGGACTTTATGTGCAGTTCGTTTAGGGCCAAAATGTCCACCACATGCATAAGAATGACAAAAGGATAGAATTAATTTTACCTCAGTTTTAGGAACGCGTCGACGAATTACCTGGTCAGAATAGTATTTCCAAAGATAAGGGCCGTCCCAAATATAATATCGAGACTCACGTTTCATCTTTTCTTTTTCAGATCACGATAGGTTAGGAGAGACTATATCAGTAGCAAGGTAGTTCACTATGTCCGCGTACTATGGAAAAATTGTCTGGGCAGCAAGCAAGTTTTCATCCGAAAAATTGTCTTGAAGTGGTGTTACGTCCTTTGATGGAGGAATTCGACTCAGATAGTCAGCCACCAAATTTTCACGTCCCTTTTTATCTTTTATTTCGAAATCGAATTCTTGTAGAAGTAGTATCCACCTTATAAGTGTCAGTTTTGCTTTCTTTTTCTCGATCAGATATTTGAGAGCTGCATGATAAAAAAAACCAAAATCTTAGTTCCTAATAAATATGAACGAAATTTTTCTAAGGCAAAGACTATAGCTAGAAACTCTTTTTCAGTGGTTGAATAATTGATTTGGGTAGCGTCCAAAGTTTTAGAGGCATAAGAGATGACATGTGGTTCCTTCTCGATCCTTTGTCCAAGGGCTGCTCCCATGCTATGGTCACTAGCATCGTACATTATCTCGAGAGGATAACTCCAATTTGGTGGTTGAACAATTGGTGCCGAAACAAGCTTATGTTTGAGCGTGTCAAACGCTTCTCTGCACGATTGGTCAAACTCAAATTCCTTGTCTTTTTGTAATAGGTGGCAGAGAGGTTGCACAATTTTCGAAAAGTCCTTAATGAACCATCTGTAGAAACCTACATGACCAAGGAACGATCAAATCTCCCTCACAGTTGTGGGGTATGGTAGTGAGTTAATGATGTCGATTTTTTCTTTATCGACAGAAATTCCCTCAGCAGAAAAAATATGACCTAGAACTAATCCCTTGTCTACCATAAAATGGCCTTTCTCATAATTCAGAACAAGATTAAATTCTAAGCATCGTTCTAAAATTTTTGCAAGATTAGTTAGACATACCTCGAAAGACTCGCCATATACAGTAAAGTTGTCCATGAACACCTCGATATTTTTCTCAACGTAGTTCGAAAATATACTCACCATGCACCTCTGAAAAAGTGACTAGTGCGTTACAGAGTCCGAAAAGCATCCGTCTATAAGCGAATGTACCAAATGGGCACGTAAACGTCGTCTTCTCCTGATCCTCCGGTGCCACTGGAATTTGGAAAAACCCTGAGTAACCATCAAGACAACAATAGTGAGACTTTCCAGCTAAACTGTAACACCCCCTACCCGTATTCATTGTCGGAATAGGGTACGAGGCATTACCGGAGTTTACTGAACATTTTCAGATAATTTTGAGTCATTTATTATTCACATTTTGAAATAATCATAATGTCTCTCTATTGTGCCCTCGAAGCCCAAAACATATATTAGAAACCAACCGGAATAAAATTGAGATCATAAAAAAATTTCGTAAAATCTTAAATTATATTTTCATCTAAGTACTTACCATTTCAATGCTCCTTATAATTAAACATGTTACCATTCAATCAATAGCTTGGCACTTGTCTAAGCGTCAAACAACAACATTGTTAGTATACTTGCACATATTTCATATAAATTCAACATTGATATACCTATTTTCTCAACATATCACACTTGAGTTTAATAATAGTCTCAACTTACATAATTTCCTTGTATCAACATATCAAAGATAATTATATATGTACATGTCATAAAATATATTATTCTCTTACTATTTCTTCATAAGCATATATCATTCATTTCGTTATATCAATATTTCATGCACCATCATTTCCTTATATCTTGTATATATTTATTTCGGTAATAGTTCGTATTAAACTTAACATAAATTAAATTCCATGTACCTATACTTATTTCATTTATCTATCTTCTTAATTATTTCATACAACTATTTTGTACATATATTTCCATATGACCAATTCCTGTAAACATTTCACACAACCATTTCATATAACCATTCCATCTGATACATATTACCTGAATATCGATTGTTCAATAAATATCTTGGCATTTCTCTTCCTTGATCTTATTTATCTTCGACATGATGTCATAGTATCTTTCAACTATGGTTTTACTCATTTTTTGTCATGTTGCCATGGTATCTTTTAACCATGGTCTTATTCATTTTCCCGTCATGTTGCCATGGTATCTTTCAACCATGGTCTTATTCATTTTCCTGTCATGTTGCCATGGTATCTTTCAACCATGGTCTTACTCATTTCATGTCAGGTTGCCATGGTATCTTTCAACCATGGTCTTATTCATTTCATATCACGTTGCCATGGTATCTTTCAACCATGGTCTTACACATTTCATATCACGTTGCCATGGTATCTTTCAACCATAGTCTTATTCATTTTCCCGTCATGTTGCCATGGTAACCATGGTCTTACTCATTTCATATCAGGTTGCCATGGTATGTTTCAACCATGGTCTTACACATTTCATATCAGGTTGCCATGGTATCTTTCAACCATGGTATTACACATTCCATATCAGAGAGCACACTCCCCCGAACCTCATCCTTACAGTGGGATTACCATTCCAGGCTAAATTCCCTGTAATATAAACTCATAGAGTATTGTCGGGATTACCAGTCCAGGCTAAATCCCCTGCAACGATAATTACTCTAATGAGCTTGGATCTGAATTACCAGTCCAGGCTAAATTCAGACCCTAATTCGAATTACCCATCCGGGCTAAATCCATTTTCCACATATTGTTTGGGAGGGCTATATCAAGATAGGATCACCCATCCGGGCTAGATCCTTTTTACCGTCAATTCCTTTTCAGAGATCTATCGAATTTTCCTTCCATTCAACCGGGATTTTTTTTCCTTTTTGTTTTTCAAATATATCAATGTTTCATAAATTTCCATATAACGAACATTCAAATCATATTCATATAAAAAAACATGCATTTCAAGCATTTAAGAATATAATTCAAGTTACACGAACTTACTTGGCGAAATTGCAGAAATATCAAGATTAAGGGGCATTTTGGTAATTTACCATTTTCCCAATTTTCACCCGATTTTAAATTGAAATTTTCATTCAATTTATTAATTTAGATAATAAAAAAATTCATTTCCTTCAATTTGGTCATTTTTGACATTTTTACAAAATTACCCCCTGAAGTTTTACTTTTATTAAATTCAGTCCTTAAGCCTAAAACATGCAAATTAGTCATGCTAGCTGGATATTCATATATATTTTCCTCCTCCTCCTGTATATTCCACATCCTTAATGTATATAACACACTTGTAAGTAACATTATCTATAATCTTTATTATTTACTTTTATGAATATTCAAGCTGTCCATCTGTGTCATAGTCACTAAATTATTTATATCTAGAGTTATATAACTCCAAATTAAGATAAAATAATTTTCTATGAAACTAGACTCATATATCTTCTTACCATAAAATTTTAATAATTTTTGGTTTAGCCAATAAGTACAGTTTATTCTTTAAATTTACCCTTATTCTGCTGTCTAATAGTTCTGACTCTTCTTCACTAAAAATTAATTATATCCTCGTACAAGATTCAAATGATGTTTTTGTTTGTTTCTATAGAAAATAGGCTCATTAAGGATTCTAAAAATATAAATTTAAGCCCCTAATTATTTTTCTCCAATTTTTTATGATTTTCCAAAGTCAAAAAAGGGGAACCTAAAATCATTCTGACCTTGTCTTATAAAATTTATTATATCTCATGATTCACAATCCCATTGCTTACATAGTTTCTTTTATAAGAAACTAGACTCAATAAGCTTTAATTTCATATTTTATTCATCCTCTAATTAAATTTATACAATGTTTGGTGATTTTTCAAAGTTACACTACTGCTGCTTTCCAAAACAGTTTTAGTGAAAAATGTTGATTTCCATTTTGCCTGAAATTTCACAGTTTATACAATTCAGTCCTTGCTCAATTAACCCCTCAATTGAGCTAATTTTTCTCAATTAATACTTTAGTCTATAATTTTAAACTTCTTCATAACCCCTAAAAATCAGAACTTTAGCATTAGACATTAATTCCAAACTCTTT
Source organism: Gossypium hirsutum (assembly GCF_007990345.1). Classification (NCBI taxonomy): domain Eukaryota; kingdom Viridiplantae; phylum Streptophyta; class Magnoliopsida; order Malvales; family Malvaceae; genus Gossypium; species Gossypium hirsutum. The sequence goes on from NC_053431.1 coordinate 90,353,068, forward strand.
CTTAATTAGGTCCTAAAATGAATTTCCATCAATTTTACTTGATAAAATCATCATATACCAAAAGTAAAGCTTCAATTCTATGATTATTCATCATATTATTTTAGCACTCATCCATAAAAACTTTAAAAATTAGCCATGGAATCAAAAACTAATGAAATAGTAAGTTGGACCCAATTGTAAAATTCCAAAAACATAGAAATTTCAAGGAGAAAGCAAGAATTAAACTTACATGAAGCTAGAGCATGAAAACCAGCTTGAAACCCCTTCCATGGCTGTTTTTCAGCTGATAAATATGAAGAGAAATGAAGAGAATTCTAGATATTCCAATTTAGTCCCATTTTTATTTAGCTAATTTTAGCAATTTTCTAATTTTGCCCTTATTTCACCCATTTCCTGATTTTTCTCAGCTATTGCTGCCCAAAATATCTCCTTTGGGCTTATTTTCACTTTAGGTCCTTCCTCATTTGACAATTGAGCTATTTAATCCTTTTAGCAACTTTTACACATTTTTCAATTTAATCCTTTTTATTTAATTGACCACCCAAACGTCAAAATTTTCTAACGAAATTTTAATACTACTTTATTGACATTCCGTAAATATTTATAAAAAATTTTATGGCTCAGTTTATAATATCGAGATCTCGATACCTCTTTTTCTCAATTTCTTGACCAAATAAATTTTATAAAACACAATTTATTATTCCAAAAATCTTTTAAAAACTACATTTGGCTCGTAAATATTAAATAATATAATCTACGAGTTCATTTGTTGGATTTGATGGTCTCGAACCACTATTTTCGACATCGTTGAAATTCAGGCTATTATATAAACGTTCTAACATCTGGTCAATAAAATGAAGTGGAAAGTGATCTTTTTGTGTTAAGGAATTCAACTTCCTGTAATCGATGCAGACTCTCCACTCGTTTTGGACCCGAGTGGGAACCATCTCACCTGCCGAGTTTCAACTATGGTTACACCCGTCTTTTTTGGTACTACGTGGACTGGGCTAACCCAATTACTGTTAGATATGGGATAGATCACCCTGACATCAAGTAGCTTCTGAAACTCTTTTCTCACCACTTCCATCATAAGTAGGTTGAGACACCTTTGAGCCTCTCTTTTAGGTACAGCATTATCCACCACTTGAATTTTGTGCATGCAAGTTGAGGGGCTTAACCCTTTAATGTCAGCTACTGTCCATCCAATTACCTCTTTATAGTCCCTAAGGACTCGTACTAAGTTTTCTTCTTCTACCCTAGAGAGTTTACTCGAGATTATCACTGGTAGTGTATTTCCTTCACCTAGAAAAGCATACTTCAAGTGGCTTTGGAGTGGTTTGAGTTCCAACTCCGGAGCCTTGAAAACAGATGGTACTAGCTTAGTCTATGAGGGAGATAATTCAAAGGTTTTACCTGAAGCATTCCATAGTCACGATGCCTCCATATGAGCCACTGCTTCGTGAACAGAATCTTCAATGGTTATCCACTCCTCAAGTTCCTTAATGGCATCAAAGTCCAAACTCCTACAAAGGAAAGTTTGTAACTCGTCCTTGTCATGATATTCCAAACGTAACTCAGTTAGAGGATCAATAATATCAATATTAGAAAAATTAAAAATCATGCTAGGACGATTCATGACCTTATAGACATTGAATTTTACTGCTTCCCCATCAAACTCCATAGTGAGTATCTCACTTCTTATGTCAATCTTCGTTTGTGCGGTACTAAAGATGGCCTTCCAAGAAGTATGTCTGATGCTTTTGGCTGAATTGTCATCCTCCATGTCGATAATGTAGAAGTCTACAGGAAATATTAGCTCATTTACCTTGACAAGAACTTCCTCTAATACTCCCTCCAGATGCACCACAGATCTATCTGCAAGCTGGATTATCACGCCTGTTTCCTTTAAAGTACCCACGTTAAGTAGTTTATAAATTGACAAAGGCATAACATTAATTGATGCGCCTAGGTCACCATTGTTTTTTTAATACCAATGCTACCTATTTTACAGGATATGGAAAACAGACCTTGGTCCTTATATTTGGGCGGTATTTTTCGTTGTAGAACGACGAATATATTTTCTCCGACACTTACCTTTTCATTTCCCAAAAGTTTCCTTTTACTCATGCATAACTCTTTCAGGAACTTCGCGTATCGTGGGATCTACTTAATTGCATCGAGAAGAGGTATGTTGATTTCTACCTTTCGGAAGGTGTCAAGAATCTCCTTATCGTCTCGCTCCTTCTTACATTTGACAAGTCATTTGGGAAACGGAGGTGGTACTGCAAATGACTTTTGTGGTGCCGAATCCACCGGAGCCTCTGTGCCAAGTTTCTCCCTATCTTGACTAGTGTCGTGGCCACGACTTGTGTCATGTACAGGCTCCAAAACCTTCCCACTCCTTAGCATCATAGCGCTTGCATTGTGTCGTGGATTTGGCTCAGTCTGGGATGGCAGCTTACCTTGGGACTCCAAACGGCTAACCGTGAACGCGAGTTTGCTTATTTTCTTGTCCAACTCCTGCAAATGCATGTCAGTTTTTTGTTGGAACTTCTCAGTACTGTTGGCTAACCTTTCCACTATGGCTTCCAAAGATGACTTCAAAGGTGATATCTATTGATTCTGTGACGGCCTTTGTTGGAAAGGTTGATTGAACCGCGAATTTATCCCATAGCTGAGATTCGGGTGATCCTTCCACCCCACATTATACGAGTTCGAGTAGGGGTCATACCATCTTTGGGGTGGTCCTGGGAAGTTCCAGACAGCATTCGCTTGTTCCGCCGAATCCTCCTGTAAAATCGGACATGAGTCCGTCGGGTGGTCTGGCTTGGCGCAAATTCTGCATAACCGTGCTGGGCCTGTTTTATCTGAAAGAAAAGTTTGAACAACATTAGTTAGCTTATCGATCTTACCTTCTAGAGACAAAGAACTTAACCCATGAACCCGTCTCGTGGGTTCTGTAACCGGTCGGAATTGTTGAGACTTGGCAGCCATGGTTGAAATCAACTCTCTCGCTCTTTGAGGTGTCATGTTGACTAGTGCACGTCCACTTGCAGCATCTATCATTTTCATTTCCATCGGGAGTAATCCTTTATAGAAATACTGTAAGAGTGACTGTTCAGTCAGTCCATGTTGTGGGCTGCTCGCATACAACTTTTTGTATCGCTCTCAGTAATCATAGAGCGACTCAGTGTCTTTCTGACGGACTCCTACGATGTCCCTCCTTCGTTCGGCTACTCGAGCTGCAGGGAAGAACCTATCAAGAAACAAACGAGACATGTCAGACCATGTGTTGATAGATCCCAGAGGCAAATAAAATAGCCACTCTCTAGTAGAGTCAGCTAATGAGAACAGAAAAGCCCGAAGTTTGATTTGGTCTTCTGTTACTCCTTGAGGCTTCATGCTTGTGCACACCATATGGAACTCCTTAAGGTGGGTGTGCGGATTTTTGTTTTGTAGTCCACAAAAAGTAGGCAGTAGGTGGATCAAACTCGACTTTAGCTCGAACGGCGTTCCTCCTACTGGATAGGTTATACATAAGGGTTGTTGTTCATCCGGTGCTGCTGCGAGCTGGAGTATTGTCTGTTCAGCCATCTCGTCTGGTTTGTCAAAAATTTCTTCGGGGTAAGATATAGTTTCAAATCTGGGATTTGGTCATTTACCACGTCGTATGGCTTCTCTTCGTAGTTGTCATGCCAATTTCTCAATTTCTGGCTCAAACTCTAGATTTCCCAGTTCTGATCTGGTCATAAGGTAGTCAAACAAAGGTTAGAAAATATTTCCAATGCCTGACAATGATGCCAAAAGTTGATGGGCATCGAATCTACCAAATATAATTCCTACTAAATACTCAGAATAATAGTAAGAGTGGTAGTAGGGTCAAATCCACAGGGATTGGTACTCTAATCGACTTTCGTGTTTTACTTATGAGCAGGATGTCGTGTCAAGGGTCGTGGCTAGAGTTGTGCCAATGACTCAAAACGTACTAGCTGAAAAATAAGCAAATAAATAGTAAAGCGGGGGATTTTGAAATTGATTAGAAATTAAACAATTAAAACTGCTAAGATAAATAATTAAATAAATCAGAAATTAAATTGGGATTTGCAATCAAATGTAATAAGCCTTAGCCTTAGACTCGGTAAATTCCGTGTTGAGAATTGATCCTCAAAAATTGATCTTCTCCTTCAAACAATAACTAGTTATAGTGATTAAGAATGTCCTAACCACCAATTCTTCCTCTCGTATCTGGTCCCAGTACGTCCTACAAACCAACCCTTACAGATAGTCTAACCGAGATACACGTGTTCCCGATTCAAGATTTCAGTAGCCTTACGTTCTGAAGAGCCCAACTCAAATTAACGGCCTCAACTGCTTGGGTCGATTAAACCCGATCACCTCTTCCTCGATTTGTTCTTGAAGATCCAAATACAGCACGACCGATTTGTTTCTCCAATTGTCAGAAAACACGACTCCAACCCAATGAGTTCTTTTTTATTTGAAATTGGATTATCCTTAAGGGATGAGTTGTCAATCTCGATACTTAGGAAAAAGGTGAATACTGACTGGAAGGATTTCAGGTGCGAGTATGAATCTCACAATTCTCGACCGAAAAGAACACCAGCCTAAAGCTAAGATAGAATTTAGTTAAGCATGAAGTTGTTCATGCTTTATGAGCTTGAAAAGAAGTTTTATGATTATGGTGAAGAAATGAATGGAGGGGACTTAGAGAGCAATTGACTCAATTATGGAAAAGAAACAAAAAATTGGTGACAAGCTACAAAACATAATGTCAAATTGAAGAGAAAAAAAAATGATATTCCAAATCCAAATTGAAAAAAGAAATACAAGAGAGAGTAATTCTATTCCAAGTAGAAGTAGGAGTACAAACTAAAAGATGATTTCCTAAGAACTAAAACCCCCTATTTATATACATAGGGTTTACTAAAAATAGCCTAACCTAAATTAATAAAATAAAATTAAATAAATAATAAATAATAAATAATAAAATTAAATAAAACAAAATAATATCTTCTATTTTTAAGTTTTTACAAAGTCAAAATATATAATAAGTCCTTGGCTTTCTCCGTCCTTTTGGTTTGGCCCCACTTCAACGATTTGTCTTTCAATTTGGCCCATTTTTTGCTCGTTTTTGACCAATTGCATCCCTGACAAGATTAAATCATAAAAACACCAATTAAGTAGGTATTAATTCATAAATAAACCAAATTAAACACAAGAATTATGTAAATTAATATGTTTATCAAGTACCCTTGTCGATTGTTTCGGATAGAGATCTGAGATTTACCTCGCGGTTTTGGAAAATGTTGCAAGAGGCATTGGGAACCAAACTGAATTTCAGCACGACATTTCACCCGCAATCCGACGATCAGTCAGAAAGAGTGATTCAAATCTTAGAAGACGTGTTGTGGTGTTATGTTCTCGAGTTTCATGGCGGTTGGGAAAAGTACTTACCTTTGTAGAGTTTGCCTACAATAATAGTTATCAGTCAAGTCTGAAAATGGCTTCTTATGAGGCTTTATATGGACGCAAGTGTCGGATGCCCTTATATTGGACCGAAATTAGAGAAAATCAAATTTACGAGGTTAATTTATTCAAAAAAATGAAGAGGAAGTTAAGGTGATCTGCAACTGTTTGAAGGCCGCTTCGGATAGGCAGAAATCCTATGCGGATTTGAAACATAAGGGAAATTGAGTTTCAAGTCGGTGATAGGGTATTTTTGAAAGTATCCCCGTGGAGGAAAGCCTCGGATTCGGTAGAAAAGGTAAGCTGAGCCCTCTTTTTATAGGACCTTATGAGATTACTAAGAGAGTAGGGCCTGTTGCCTACCGATTGGCCTTACCCTCAGAGTTGGAAGATATTCATGACTTGTTTCATGTGTCAATGTTACGTCGATATAGATCAAATCCTTCGCATGTGATCACTCCAACTGAGGTTGAGATTCAGCCGAACATGATTTATGGCGAAGTGCAGGTTAAGATTTTGGCTCGGGAGATTAAACAAATGAGGAATAAGAGTATAGCGCTTATGAAAGTTTTGTGGCAATACATGGACTCGAGGAAGCCACATGGGAACCCGAGAAGACCATGAGAGATCAATACCCAAACTTATTCACAGGTAAGATTTTCGGCGACGAAAATCCTTAATGGGGGAGAATTGTAATAGCCCAATTTTGGGCTTAGTTGGAATAGTGGTTTTGAGACCACAAATCTGAATTCAAGGAATTATATGAGTGTATGAAAATTTTGGTGAATTAATTTTAGCGTTGTGAGCTTAATTGCGAAAAAGGACTAAATCGCATAAAGGGAAAAAGTTGTGAATTGCTACCCAAAGGTGTTAAATAGCTAGAAAGCCATAATTGGAGGTCTTTAAAGTGCAATTAGACCCTTAAAAGAAGCTTGGCCGACCATAGGGACAAGATTTGACCAAATTGTCAAGGTTAGGTGAGTGTTGGTGACTTAATTGATAAAATAAATAAAATAAAGAGGAAAGCTATCATATTTTTTATCACCTTCTTCTCCATCGAAAATACCAACAAATTAAGGGTTTTGGAAGCTTAAAACTTTCAACCACTTATTTTCTCTCTCAAGTAAGTGATTTAGATAGTTATTCTTGATGATTTTGGTACTTTTGGAACCCTTGTAGCATGACCTAAATAATAAGGGGACTATTTTGCAAAATGGTTGAGAGTCTAGGGTTTTTCCATGAAAACATAAATGTTGTTAACTGAAATTTTATGGAAGAATATGAGTTATGGTAGTGAAATAAATAACTTTTGTGAAAGAACTTCTCATGAAAACCCTAATAGCACCATTTTGTAAAGATTGTAAAATAGATAGTAATATGGTGAAATAATGGAAATTTTGGGTCGCTATAAGAGTAAAAAGGGTTTGGCTAGGCTTAAGGCACGAATAAATTTGATAAAAATTGATTTTTAAGCCTAGGGGTAAAATGGTTATTTTGCCAAAAATGTGAATTTTGATTGTCTAAATTTATTTAGTGATTAAATGACTATTTTTTATTATTTTAGATTAAGAAATACAAAATTCAAACCTAAACTGAGGGAAAACCAAGCAAGTAGATTAATCGACTAGTCATCTACATTTTGTAACCTGAGGTAAGTTGTATGTTCATAATGCAACTATATTGTTATGATGTGTGATGGAATTGATATTGCATATTTTGTTTTGCTTGTGAATATGAGTATGTATGTTGAGAAATTAATGAAATGAAGACTCCTGGTTGAACATTAGGAATAGAATTGGATATTCATGTCATGACATTGGGTGATATGTGTGCTAGTGTAAGACATGTCTGGGACATGCATCGGCCTCGAGAGATACAAGCCAGTGTGAGACATGTCTGGGACATGCATCGGCATTGAGACGAGGGCTAGTGTAAGACATGTCTAGGACATGTATCGGCCTCGAGAGATATAAGCCAATGTAAGACATGTCTGGGACATGCGTCGGCATTGATACGAAGGCTAGTGTAAGACATGTTTGGAACATGCATCAACCTCGAGATATACAAGCTAGTGTAAGACCTGTCTGGGACATGGCATCAGCTTGTTGTGTGTCAGTGTAAGACCTGTCTAGGATATTGCATCGACACCGATAGATGAGGGTCGGTGTAAGACCTATCTTGGACATGGCATTGGCCTCGATATATGAAAGTGTAAGACCTGTCTAGGACATGGCATCGACTTTGATGTGCTAGCCAGTGTAAGACCATGTCTGGCACATGGCGTCGGCACCTTATCCCATGTTTGGGGCTATTGAATATCCAGTAGTATTCCAAATGGTTCAATAAGAGATTTATGGTTTATATCAAAATGAAAGAACTTATGTCCAAGTGGAAAGTGGTACAGGTACCTAAAAGAGAATTACGACATACGAGCGTCATTTACATTGTATGTTTAGTAAAGGAGGAAAGTGAGTAAGTTATGCATATGACTACTTGTGTATTTTCCATGAATTATGAAATGTGAATTCAAACCAATGTTGTATGATTGGTGAGAAATAATATGAGCAAGTAATGTTTATGAATCATTACTTTTATGTGTAAATCGAGATATGTTGGGAGTATGATCCCTTATGGTAGTAACTCATTATTTGCATGTGAATTACTAAGCTTTATGCTTACCTCTTTTCCTTTCCATTTTCTTATAGTGACGCCAAAATAGCTCATGGATCATCACATTACGTCAGAGAAGCCAGTCACACTATCCCTAAAGCATTTGGTATAGTTAGTTTTATCATTTTGATTATGGCATGTATAGGAACTAGTCTTTTTGTAATGGTCGCATTGTTTTGGGTCAAATGAATGGCTTGTCATAGCTCTTTAGTCATTTTGTATAATGCCATGGATGGTGGCTAATATTGGTTATTGGTAAGTACAAATGATGATGATCTCATAGATGAGTAAATCGCATGACTAATCAAGTTCTTGTTAGATTGTTAAAGTGAAATGTTGTTGTATTAGATATCTTGTTGTGGTTGAATTGGCTTTGTGTGGCCGTGTGAATTGGTGGTTTGTATTTCTTTATCAGTAGGTGTAAGTAAGGGTGGCAAAAAGGCTTGTTAGATAGCCTATTTTTTTTACACGGCTAGACCCACGGGCATGTGCCCAGCCCTATGGGAGTGTTGTTCGACCGTGTGTCCCCTGCACCTCAAATTTACAAGTCAATATGCATGGTAATAAACACACGAGTAGAGACACGGCCATGTGTCTCAGCTATGTAGAGGACACGGCCTTTGGCCACGGGTATGTGCCTTGGCCGTGTGCCTCTAATTTGTTGCTGACGTCAAAAACAGAATGTAAAGGTTTTTACACACGGGCTCCAACATGGGCATGTCATGGTTGTATGGGGAACACAGGCTGTAGACACGGGCGTGTGCTTAGCCGTGTGAAAACCCCTGTAGGTTTGAATTTGGAATATAATTCACGCAGGCTCGGGGCATAGGTGTGTCCCCTTATGCTTAGGCCGTGTGAACCACACGGGCCTTCCGCATGACTAGGTCAAAATGGCTACACGGGCATGTCATCTTTCCACATGGGCGTGTGCCCCCATCTCAGGTTACATTCTTTTCAAAGTCTTTAAAGATGTTTGGTTTAATCTCGGATAGTTTTCTAAGGATGATTTGGGCCTTGTAGGCCCCTATTGAGAATTTTTAGATTAAGAGCGAGAAGTTTTAAATTTGATCTAGTTTTTATAACTCGAAAATGATTATATGCATTGTGTTTAAGTCAAGTAATGCCTCGTCCCCAGTCCTAGCCATGGACTCAGCTGAGGGGTGTTACACGGTATGCCACAGGTCTGATTTTTTCAATACAACCCGATAAATCACGGACTCAACTTCCCTTTGCGACCAAATCGAAGAATTTTTTTTCCAGGCGAAACTTTTAAAAATACTCTGCCGCTGACTTGAAACTCTATATCTTTACGTTTTAGATCCACATACGATTTCTGACGATCTAAAGTTGCTTTCGAACTATCTCGAATTACTTTCACTTTTTTCTTAGTCTCACAAATCAAATAAACCTCGTGTATCTTTTTCTCACTAAGCTAAGTCGAGTATAATAGTGTTCAACATTTACAACCATATAGAGCCTCATACGGTGCCATCTTTATGCTCGACTAAAAACTATTATTATACGTGAATTCAACCAACAGTAAATATTTCTCTCAGTTGCTTTTGAACTCTAAAACACAACAACGAAGAATATCTTCAAGAATCTGAATCACTCACTATGACTGAACATCGGTCTGAGGGTGAAATGCAGTGTTAAAATGCAATCACGTACCCAGGGCTTCTTGTAACTTTCTCCAAAATCATGATGTAAACCACGGATCTCTATTAGAAATACTGGATACTTGCACCCCATGTAATCTGAAAAAATCAGAAACATATAACTCAGCTAACCTTTCAAGTGAAAAATCTGTACGTACCAAAATAAAATGTGCAGACTTCGTCAAACGATCAACAATAACCCAGATAACATCTTTCTTTCTCAAAGATAGGGGTAACCCCAATATGAAATCTATAGTAACTCTATCCTATTTTCACTATGGTATCATCACTAGCTGTAACAGTCCCGAAGGTACCTAATGTTCAGCTTTAACTTGTTGACATATCAAGCATCTAGATACAAAATTAGAAATCTCACGTTTCATTCCCAGCCACCAATACATTTGTCTCAAATCGTTGTACATTTTTTTGCTCCCCAGATAAACAAACAAGCTACAACTATAAGCTTCATATAAGATTTTCTGTATAAGCTTTGGACTCTCTGGTACACAAACTCTATCTCTGAATAACAAACAATTATCTGGCCCAAATCTGAAAATCTAAATCAAAAGCTGACTCACATTGTACTCGTTTAGCTCGCAACTCATTTTCACATTTCTGAGCTTCGTAGATCTACAGTAGAAACATCGATTTAGCTTTTAACTCAGCTAAGATTAAGCCATAATTAGACAAAGACAATCGGGTATTCATTGCTTGCAAAGAAAACAAAGACTTTCTACTCAGAGCATCTGTAACTACGTTTGCTTTTCCCGGATGATAATCAATAACTAACTCATAATCTTTCAACAGCTCAAGCCATCTACACTGTCTCGGGTTTAGATCTTTCTGTGACATCAAATACTTTAAACTCTTGTGATCGGTAAATAAGTGACATTTTTCATCCAACAAATGGTGTTGCAAATTTTCAACACAAACACAATAGCTGCCAACTCTAAGTCATGTATCGGATAGTTTTTCTCGTGTGGCTTTAACTGTTTGGAGGCATAAGCTATTACTTTGCCTTCTTGCATCAAAACACAACCTAAACCATTCAATGACGCATCATTAAAAATCACAAATTCTTTACCTGATTCAGGCTAAACCAGAATTGGTACTTCGGTCAACAGTGCTTTTAACTGGTTAAAACTTTACTGACATTTATCAGACCATTCAAACTTCACACCTTTCTATAATAAATGCGTCATCGGTGTAGCTATCATCGAGAACTCTTTTACAAATCACCAGTAATAACCAGTTAATCCCAGAAAACTTTTAACTTTAGATACGTCTCTCGGTGGTTTCTAGTCAACAACGACTGAAATTTTACTCGAATCAACTCTAATGCCTTCAACCGATACCATGTGTCCTAGATAACCAATTTATTGGAGCCAAAACTCACATTTGCTAAATTTAGCAAATAGTTGTTTATCTAACAGAGTTTGCAGAACAATTCTCAGGTGCTTGGCAAGTTTAGACTCATCTCGAGAATATATCAAAATATCATCAATAAATACCACAACAAATCTGTCTAAATATGATTTGAAAATTCTATTAATCAAATCCATAAATACTGCAGGTGTGTTAGTTAAACCAAACAACATCACAAAAAATTCATAGTGTCCGTACCTGGTTCTAAATGCAATTTTTGGCACATTCGAATGTTTCACTCGTAGCTGATAATAGCCAGAATTAATATCAATTTTTGAGAACACTGTGGCACTTTTCAACTGATCGAATAGATCGTCTATACGTGGCAGTGAATATTTGTTCTTAATTGTAACTTTATTGAGTTGATGGTAGTCAATGCATAATCTCATCGATCAGTCTTTTTTTTTAACGAACAGAACCAGTCCACCCAAGGTGAAAAACTAGGTCGAGCAAAACCCTTGTCTGTTAACTCTTTAATTTAGTAGGAGCCATTCCATAAGGTGCTATCGATATCGGAGATGTTTCCGGTACAATTTCTATAGCAAAATCAATTTCTCTAATGGTGGTAATCCCGGTAATTCCACCGAAAACACATTGGAATACTCACAAACCACTAGCACTGATTCAAGCTTCGATTTAAACACTTCAGTGTCCAGTACATATGCAAGGTAAGCATTGCAACCTTTTCTTACACATTTCCACACTGACATAGCTGATATTACAATAGGGAACACACTTGAATTATCTGATTCAATACAAAGTGTCTCATTGTACTAACATTTCAATACGATAAGCTTTCATCTGCAATTTACCACAACATCATGAAGAGTTAGCCAATCCATGCCCAAAATCACATCGAATTCATCGAATGGTAATAGCATCAAATCAGCCAAAAAACTATAACCCCGAGTCATCAATGGGTAGTTCTTGTAAACTTTATCAACTAGTACATACTAGCCTAGGGGGTTCGATACTTTAACCACGAATTCAGTGGACTCAACAGGTAAATTTTTACTAGAAACTAAATTCGTGTAAACATATGAATGAGTCGAACCGGGATCAATCAAAGTAGTTACATCAGTATCATAAAGAGAGAAAGTATGGGTAATAACATTTAGCACAGAAGCATCCTCACGTGTGCGAATAGCATAAGCCCTAGCTGGTGCTCGTGCCTCAGATCTCACAGTAGTGTCTTTCGTTACACCATAGCTGCCACTCACATTTCTAGGATTACGAGGAGGTCTACCTCTTGCAACAGTATTGCTTAGCCTCGTTGTATGAGTTCTCTTTTTCTCAGGTTTCTCTGGGCAATCTCTAAAATAGTAGTCAAAAGAACCACATCTGAAACACGCTCTGCTATTCATTTGACACTCACTATAATGTGGAAGGTTATAGTGCTTGCACTTAGGTCTGGTGTTTCTAACAGTGTTTCTAACACTACCCGCACTCGCTACAGATGTAGCTTGGGGTTCAGGACTAGAGTGTCTAGTACCTCTGTCTCTATTGGAGTATCCCATAAAAGTAGTAGAATGGTAGTGATGTTCTTTCAATTTCTTTAATATTGATAGATGCGACTTTCCTATCAATCTCTTTCTCGAATCTCTAGCTGCAAATTCAACGTGTCTTTTCTCTTTGTTCAGCTCTTCAGCTTTATACGCCTGATCAACTAGTATAACAAACTCTTTCAACTGAAGTATCCCGACTAATAGTTTTATATCTTCGTTTAATCTATCTTCAAACCATTTACACATTTTAGCCTCGGTCAAAATGCACTTTCGAGCATATTTACTCAATCAAACAAATCCCCATTCATATTCAGACATTGTCATACGACCCTGCTTAAGTTTCAGAAATTCTTTACATTTCTGATCGAAAAACCTCTGACTGATATTTTTTCAGAACTCGATTTGAAAGAATTCCCAAGTAACTCGATCTCTCGGCATAACAGAATCAACGTGTGGCAATCTGAATCATTTAGTAGAGATACTGCACACTTCACACTTCACACATTCAATTGGTGAACAGGATAACTCGTCAAAAACCCTGAAGGTATTCTCTAACCAAAATTCAGCTCTCTCAAGATCATCTTCAACAGTAACTTAGAATTCTTTAGCCCCGTTCTTATAGATCTTATCAATATGAGGCTTACTAACTCGGCTAGGTCCGTACCTTGAGGAATAACGGGAACCAATTGGGGAACAGGAGGGGGTGGAGGTTGTCGAGCAACCAGGTTTGTCCGTACAAACTCGATGAACCACTTATTCATCATTTAAAAGAAGGCTTCCTTAGCCTCTCCTCCTCGGCCCTCAAATATGGGCATCGTACCACTCGAAGCTTCTCCGTGAACGGAGGCTTGAGCATTTATCTCTACTTCACCTGAATCAGCTCGGTTGGATGTCATTACTATATGAAAACATGTTTTAAGACAATCAGGAGATATCACACTATCACAAGTTATATAATGGCATGTATAGCTAGACTCGTATACGCTACATTCAATCTGAGAATCGACTAAACTATAGCTCTGATATTAATAAATGTAGCACCCCTAACCCATATCCATCATTGGAACAGAACTACAAAGCATTACTAGAGTTTACAGATCAAACAAACAAAAAATACAAACATTTCATATCATATAGCAATCATATAAAAAAAATCAAATTCATACATATTATCCCTTATATGAGCCCTTGAGGCCCAGAATACGCATTAGAAACATATCGAGACTAAATTGAAAACTCAAAAAATATATCAAAAACATTTAAAATTTTTCAAGCTGCAGGGTCACACGGCCAAGAGACACACTCGTGTCTTAGGCCATGTCTGCATTCAAAATAGGGACACACGGTCGTATCCCAGCTCATGTAACTTACTAACTTATGCCACACGGCCAATCCACACGCCCGTGTGCTAGGCCATGTGAGCATACTGGCTTGCACTTTTTAAAAGATACAGGGGACACACAGCTGTGTCACTTGGTCATGTGTCACACAAGCTGAGACACACACTCGTGTCTCTGCCCTTGTGGACGAAAATAGGCCATTTTGCAAGCCACATTTCTCACCCAATTTGGCATCCACCTATACTCAACATTTTTCATATACAAAAGTCATAAATAGGCATCCAGAACAAGCCAAAACCAAGCCTTAAACATGTAAAATCTTCATGTACAACCAATATGCCCTTAGGGACCTCAAATGACAACTTATAACATGTAAATCCAAACATTCAATATATTTACCATGTAGATCATTAATCAAACATACCATTTAGTACCATTTATGTAGTTGATCTCTAGCATCAAATGGTCATGTAAGTCACTTGTAAATTGTGCACTAAAAACACCAATACAAACCCATTCAAAAACTAACCTCATTATACATATGTGCTTTCTACAAGCACTAAATCACTCCAAATTATAATACATATCCATATGCATATTCAACTACCATTTAATTTTCATCCATCAAATATAAATCAATTCACATATTACCTATAACAAACTGCACATCAAACATGATAAGGCCATTTATATATACATAGCAAAATTTACCAAACCACAAGCCAAAGTATATGGGCACAACCACAACATCACACATAAGCCAACATTAGGCAAAATAACTTATACATATCATTATAATACAAATTGAACAACTGAAAGTACCAAAAGAGCCAATAGATAGCGTGATATAACTTCGACAAGCTTCCAACCCGAACGAGCTTTCGAATCACTACAAAACACGAAAAATAACACAGAGTAAGCATTTAAGCTTAGTAAGTTTGTATAGCATAGAATTTAACTTAACATTTAACCACAATTTAGGTAAGTAAACATAGTATATTCCAACCAATTTGGCCAAAAGCCTAAATACATGTTCACCAACATATTAGCCAAGTAAATCATATATAAAATCCAATACACATGGATGAAATTAGCCAAGTAAATCACATATAAAATCCAATACACATGGATGAATCCAACATGTATTCAATTTTCATATACATGTATCAATTGTTTCATATATCAATATATCACAAAAAATCATTTCATATATCTCCTGTAAATACCTGTAATAGTTTTTATCAAACTCATATAATCTCAGAATAGAACTGTGCCCGTTGAACCATTTAGAATATCGTTGGATACGCGGGTACTGCGCGAGGTGTACTGAACTGTAATCTGTCAATTCTTGCACATGTATGCTCATATGAGCTCAGAATCGATATGCTCTTACAAGTTGTAATCAGTAAGCTCATCTGAGCTAAATAACGGTAAGCTCATTCAAGCTGAGTATCGATAAGCTCATATGAGCTGAATCGGTAACCCTAATGACATGTCATTTGTATCTTACGAATTCCTAAGGTTCAAACGGGGTTCGGTAGTCATCAGATATGCAATCTTTATTCGTTCATGGCAATTACACATTTCACAAACATATATTCAATTTAAAACATATAAATGCACAATTTAATTACACGAACTTACCTCGATGAGTGTACGTAGATACGGAGGTGATTAATTCGATATTTTCTCTTTGCCTTAATCTAACTCCGTACGAGGTCTGACTGGATCTATACGGATAAATTTAATCCAATAATTCACAATCAATTTAGTCCAACATACACTTTTGGCCCTATACTTTTAATTCTTTGCAATTTAGTCCCTAGGCTCAAAAAATGAAATTCATTCAATTTTTATCCATACCCAGCCTAGAAAAATTATATACATACTAATAGTAGCCCATATTTTTCATAATTTCAAAAATTTACTACAAAATTTTCTATTTTTATCTTAGTCCCTATTTGACAATTTCACTAAAAATTCCTTTACAAAAGTTGTTTATCTAACAACAACCTTTCATTTTCTACATGAAACTTTAAAACTCAAGCATAATCATCAATGGAAAACCCTAATAGTTTAACAGTTTTACAAATTAGTCCCCGGGCTAGCTAGATTAAGCTACAACGATTCCGGAAACATAAAAATCATTAAAAATGGGACCAAAATCGTACCTAATTGGTCAATGAAAGCTTGCCGAATAACAAGCACAAAAATGGATTTCTTCTTCTTCACATTCGTTGAAGAAGTAAAGAAATATGAAAGCTTTTTAATTTGTTTTAACTTATTATATCATTATTAACCAAATTATAGAATTAACCTTTATAAACATTATTTATTTCACTAAATGCCGAGCCATTATCATCCTATAACATATTAATGGTCTAATTACCATATAAATACCTCCACATTAAAGTTCTAAAGCTATTTATTACCTTTAGCTATTAGAACCCAAGTTTTGCACTTTACGCGATTTAGTCCTTTTTATCAAATTGAACATGTGAACAGTAAAATTTCTTAAAAAAATTTTATGCGGTAAATCTATCATGTTGTATACCATAAAATAATAATAATATAATTTTTTGCTTCAAATTTGTGGTCCCAAAACCACTATTTCAATTTCACTGAAAACGAGCTGTTACATGACCCATGTTGAATTTGTTGGTACTGTTAAAGATTTTAAATGTTACCATTGTTGATTAGTTTAGACTTTAAGGACAAATTTGATAGATTTTAAGCTTAGAATTGATAAGTGACTAAAATGTAAAGTTAATTCATGAATTTGTGTTTTATGGACCAAGTTATGAAATTTTTGAAATTATGGGGTGGAATTGAGAAACAAGGTCTATATTAGGCTTATGGTAAAAATGGTGTAAAAATTTAGGGTTAAATGTGAAAGTTAGGCTAGTCTTAGTTTTTAGGATTAAATTGAATTAAATACAAAAGTTACATAAATTAGAAATTGACTGTGAAGTTGGCAATGTATTGATAAATTGCCATATTTGTTTTAATCCGTAGTTAACACCAACCAAATACGTCAAAAAGAAAAGGAAAAGACAAAGTTATCGATGAGTAGCTCGTAGTTTACAGTTTGTGTTTCTAAAATCAAAAACTATTTTAAAAATGTTGTTTTTATACATTGCATTATTTGGTAAGTATATATGTATAAGGCGAGTTTTTTTTTGAAATAATGTTATGAGATATGAATTTGAATTGGAACGAGATGATTGAATGATTATTAGTGATAAGGTATTAAATTGCATGGTTGAAAAATTATTGTATATTGTATGTGATATTGGATTTGATATGAAATGGGATTACAAATTGAATTGGGAACATTATTATCCTATTAATTGTTCGAGCAAGATCGGGTATAACTTGCATGTTATATGATAGGAAGAGTTCAGGGTTTTACAACTACATGTTGGGGAATGCTGGGGGCCTCATTTTTCAGTTATACCAACCAATGTTAGGCACATCTATTCATCGATTTTATCAGACAGCGTAGGGCACAATTCATTTCTACAGTTTATTTCATCAAGCACTAGGTGCCAAACTTTGGTTTATTGGTTGATCTGCATATTCGTGCCCGAGTCTGAGTCAAGTTAATACGGGGAAATAAAAAAGAAAAGTTGGAATTGTAATATATGAAATAAATGAATGGAACTAAGATGGTTGTGAACTATAGATACTTAAGTAATGAATGCATGAAGTGAAGGTGTGATGATTCATGAAATTTTCATGTTTAAATTATATGTTTCCTTGTATTTCTTTTATTGCATTTTTTAATCATTTAATTTAATGTTGATATTATGTTTAACTAGTAGTTCTATCACCGACTCAGCATCCAATAATGATCCCGAACTTAAATGTTGGTGAATAGTCTTTTTGTTGGTTTTGGCATGTACCTAGGTTATGATATTCTAGTTATGATCATTTTGTATCTTGATGGTTATTAATGGTATGTAATTAAGTATTTGTGTGATTGAATTTGGTCAATTTGGCTGATAACTTGGAAGTGTTTTGCCTTGGATTAATTTTTTAGTGTGTCATGAATGAGTTGGTTTCATATATGGTTTTCTGCTTGTTTAATGTGTAAGCTTAGTTGTGTTTCATGATGTACTTAGATAGTATCTTATCATGAATTTAGTTAAGGATATATTTATGCTTATAGACTATTTGAATGGGTAGGTAGCCCTTGTATTTAGGTTAGTAAGTTAGAATTAAAATAAATTATGGAATGTTGGATGTATTCATGTTTAGCTTATTTATTTAAGGTGCCATTTGAGGTATATTGGTTGGACAATCAATTATTTGTTTAGGTGACATTATAGTTCATTGTTTGGTAGTTGAATTTTGGTATTTATTTTCAATAAGGTATCAATTCAGTATCGATAGCAAATATGGATTCCTATTTTTGACCTTAAAACTTTTAAATTTTACAATTAAATTTCATTATATGCTTGAATTTCACAATTAGGTCCTTATAAAGTTAAAATTTTTAATATGTTTAATTAGATGTGATTTAAAGATAAATGTTTAAGTTTTTCTTAGTAAAGAATATATCGATTATGAAATTTTGTCGTAGCATCTTTTACTCGGGCCCGGTAAGGGGTGTTACACATCCACTCAAATTTTAGGTATGTCACACTATAAACATCACAAGTGTAAATCTATAAATAGATTTATGATCTATTCTTCTTAGGTCCAGTCTAATGTACTGTCAGTCCAGTCAGACACATCTATATCTCTATCTTCTGGGAGTCATCCGCTTAAATGCCCAAGACAAAGCATCTCCATTGGACTTGATAAACGACATGTAACAATCCGTTTTTAGTGAAATTGGAATAGTGGTTTCGAGACCACAAATTCAAGTAAAAAAATTATTTTAATATTATAACATGGTCTGCATTATGATAGGAATGTTATATGAAAATTTAGATAAGAAAATTTTACCGATTACATGTTTAATTATAGAAAGGACCAAATTGCATGAAATGTAAAAGTTGAATTCTAGTAGCTAGAACGATCAATTAGCTATGGAATTCAAAACTTGAGGTCCTTATATGGTAATTAGACTATTAAGAAAAGTTATTAGATATTTATGATGATTCATCCATGAAAATTAAAGAAAAAAAAGGATTAGATTGGAAAGTTTTAAAATTAAATATGATAATTAAATTAAAATATAAAAATATCATATTATTATCATCTTTTTCCCCAAATTTCTATGGAAACCCTAGGAAAGAGAAAGAAAATCATGCAAGCCTGATTAGGTAAGTAATCTTGTTCCATTTTTAGTAATTTTTATTTTTTCGAGATTAGAATAACTTAATCTAACTATTTTGGGGATTAATTTGCAAAATTATTAAAGTATTAAAGTTTTTTCATGGCTGAATATGCTGAAATTTTGAAATTTATTCTAGAAAATGAAAGATTATTGATAGATAAACAACTTTTGTAAAGTGAATTTTGATGAAATTGTGATTTAGGGACAAAATTGAAAAGATGTAAAATTCATGGAAATTTTTTGAATTTTATGAATTACATGGGCTGTAAATCTTAATGTAAAAATAGATTAGGCTTGAAATAAGGATTAAATTGCATGAATTTTATTTTTCGAGCCTAGGGAATGTAATAGTCATTTATGGAAAGTATAGGGGCAAAATGGTACTTTTGACTAAGATGTGAATTTGGTTGATTTGAATGTGAAATGTAATAAATTGATGATTAAATTCATTTGTATAGATCTAGAAATACCAAATAATGAGTTTTGGATTAGTAGATTCTCATATACGAACAACATCGAGGTAAGTTCGTATAACTAAATTGTGTATATTTTCATTTTCGAATTGAATGTTATATATGTGAATTATGAATTTGTTATGTATATGAAAATAATTATATATCTGACATGCCCAAGAATTGTTAAGCCCTACTTGAATAAATGAATTTTGATGGATATAAGTTTCTCGATTGGTTGTGATCTAGCATATGTTACAAACACACCATAGCTCAAAAGAGCGTCCCGTTAATAGCCCTCTCGACCTTCCCATATATGGTTCTTGCGAGCTTCATGTTATATCTCTTCCGAGTGTCCCAATAGGTTGTGATCCTACATGTGTTATGGACACACCTTAGCTCTTATGAGCTTCCCGATTATATGGCTCTTCGTCAGCTTCTCGATTTAAGGCTCTTTGTGAGCTTCCCAATTGATAAACCATAAATTATACATATTTTTACCCCATGTTTAATGCATTTTATGGATGATTTCTCATTATAATTAGTGAATTCGATGCTCCTAATGCTTCAATTTCATGTTTTATACTTAGGAGAGCATAGGAGAGCGAAAGGAACGAGAAATGGGCCAAAAACGGAGAAAATAGGCCAAGGTACGAAATCAACATGGCCTGGGCCTCCTCACACGGGCAGACTACATAGTTGTGTCAATTTAGCAGGCTCGAACACGGCCTGAAGTAATCGAACATGGGTGTGTGCCACGGGCGTGTCCCTGCCGAGCCCAAGTTGAGTCCAATTCGGAAAAGGCCAATTTTGAGGGCTCTTGGGCATTCCAAAGCCTATAAATACATCCTAGAGGAGGAAAAATAGGAGACGGAGAAATAAGGAGTAAGGAATTACTCCAAGGAAGCCGATTGATCCATCTTAGAAGCTAGATTCATCATCAAGACTGAAGATCTCTCCTCAATTTCCCTTCAGGAGTTTTGGGTTTTCTTTATGTTTTGTATTCTTTATTTTTCTGAGATGTTTTCTTATTTAGTTATGAACTAAATCCCCTAAATACCTAAGGGGAATGAAACCTAAGACGAATCTTGTTATTATTTTATGAATTGTATGATAAATATTTAACTTGTTTTTAATTATGTGTTCTTAATTATGTGTTCTTAATTCTTGTTTTGATATCCCAGGATACTGATTCAAGATAAGCTCTTATTCAGAGGAGGAATAGACCCTAGCTAAGAGTACATTTATCATAATTAAGTGGAGTTGATTACGCGCCTAGACAAAGGGTGACAAGATTTTGCCGGATTAGGGTGAAACCTAATAAGGGGATCCATAGATCGAGTTAATGCAACCCTAGAGTGTTAATTAGTGAAAAGTATCGTTTATTAAATCTAGGGATTAGACGTTATTAGTCTTGAATAGGGATAATAACATAACTTAGGGATCCCTACGGAACAAGTTGAATGAATAAATCGTCTGATTCGGAGCCAGAATAACAAGCAAAGTCTAGGTGGATTTTTCCTTAGGTATTGTCTTAAGTCAATTGATTTTTCCCAAAAGCAAATCCCCAATTATTTTCTCTGTGCGTTCTTAGTTTAGATAATTAGTTAATTAAAAAAACCCCATTATTCTTAGGCTAGATAATAAAAAGACAGTCATTACTAATACTTTTAGTTCCTTTGGGTTCGACAATCCGGTCTTGCTAAAACTATGCTACTGTTCGATGGGTACACTTGCCTACATCGCGATAATAGTTATTTTCAAGAACGATTAATTATAAATATTTAAAACCTATCATGAAATAACGCGATCAAGTTTTTGGCATCGTTGCCGGGGAACTAAGATATTAGGAACACTCAATTTTTATTACTTTGGCCATTTATTTTCCTTAAAATTTTATTTTATTTATTTATTAATTTATTTTTTCTTTCTCTTGGCAGGTTTTTATAGTTTATGACTAGAAGAAACTCGTCAGGACCACTACTCTTTGACGAAGAAATTGATCGCACAGTTCGCAGAAACCAACGAGAAATAAGGTGAAGCTTAAGATACACAGAGAACGAGCAAGAGGATGATACTCAACCCTCAACCGAAGAGATGGCTGAAAACCAAGACAACCGGCTACCTCCTGTAATTACGGTTAATCAAAATCCTGCTCCACACACTGTGTATAATTATGCTAAACCCTCTTTAACAGGAACTGAATCTAGCATAGTTAGACCTGCTGTAGCTGCAAATACTTTTGAATTAAAACCTAACACTATTCAAATGATACAGCAATTTGTTCAGTTTGATTGTTTGCAGGATGAGGATCCCAACTCTTATTTAGCTAACTTCTTAGAACTATGCGATACATTTAAAATTAATGGTGTTTCTGATGATGCCATTCATCTTCGGTTATTCCTTTTTTCATTAAGGGACAAAGCTAAACATTGGTTGAACTCGTTACCACAAGGGTCAATTACTACTTGGGAACAAATGACTGAAAATTTTTTACTAAAATACTTTTCGCCGGCTAAAATGGCTAAATTACGTAATGATATCTCTTCTTTTGTACAGATGGATTTAGAAACACTCTAAGATGCATGGGAGAGATACAAGGACTTACTGAGAAGGTGCCCTCACCATGGGTTACCGCTTTGGCTCCAAGTACAAACATTCCACAATTTTCTGAATCCTTTGACTCGGCAAATGGTTGATGCAGCTGTTGGCGGAACCATCAACAATAAAACACCGGAAGATGCCAATGAGTTTATAGAGGAGATGTCACTGAATAACTATCAGTGGCAAGTCATGAGGACAAAACCAATGAAAATAGTCTGCGTTTATAACGTCGATTCGGTCACCATGCTCTCTAATCCGGTAGAACTTTTAAATAAAAAGATTGATGGTTTTCTTATTCTTCACAGGTTCACCCAGTATTGCAGTGCGAAGCAAGTAGCGGTGGAACAAACCATTTGGAATACCAACCTTATGGCCACAACATGGATAACGAGCAATTAAATTACATGGGTAATAATCCTCGACCTCAAAACAATCCATATAGTAACACTTATAATGCAAGTTGGAGGAACCACCCCAATTTCTCGTGGGGCGGTCAAGGAAATCAAAGACCACTACATCCTCCGGGCTACCAACAATCACCCTACCAACAGGAAAAGAAGCCAAATCTTGAAAAGATGCTCTCAAAGTTCATATCAGTGTCAGAAACCCGTTTTTAGAACACCGAGAGAGCACTTAAGAATCAACAAGCGTCAATCCAAAGGCTCGAGACTCAAATAGGCCAGCTTTCCAAACTAATCTCTGGACGACCACAAGGTAGTTTGCCAAGTAATACCGAACCTAACCCAAGGGAACAGCTCAACGCAATTAATATTCAAGATGACGAAAGAGTCGTTGAGCCTGAACCAGAACCGAGGCATGAAACTGTGGTAAGCAAAGGTCAAGGTCAGGTAGAATCTAATAAAAACAAACCAGTGACTATCAAATATAAATCTCGTGTGCCATATCCCTACACAAAAAGGAAAGACCTCTCAGATGAACAATTCGGTAAATTCCTTAAACTCTTAAAAAAATTACATATTAACTTACCGTTTATTAAAGCTCTATCACAGATGCCAAACGCAATGAAATTTTTAAGGGAACTTTTAGCAAATAAGTTAAAGTTGGACAAGGCGTCGCATGTGGAACTAAACGCTGTTTGCTCGGCCATTCTCCAAAATAAACTACCCAACAAACTAAAAGACCTAGGGAGCTTTACTATTCCTTACTTAATTGGTAGTTTAGATATTAATTATGCATTGGCTGATCTAGGGGCTAGTATCAACGTCATGCCTTACAAAATGTTTAAGCAACTAGGTCTCGGGAAACCCAAATAGACTAGGATGAGCATTCAATTTCCAAATAAAATTATAAGATTCCCTAGAGGTATTATTGAAGATGTGCTAGTTAAAATCGATAAATTTATATTTCCTGTTGACTTTATTGTTCTAGACATAGAAGAGGATAGCAATACTCCCTTAATTCTAGGAAGGCCCTTTTTAGCAACTGCTAAAACCATCATTGATGTTGGAGCAGGTGAACTTACACTCTGAGTGGGAGACGAAACAATCACCCTTCAAGCTCGCAATTCTGGCAACACATCAGGAATTGAAAGTGATCATTTAAATCATTCTACTAAAACTAACCACATGATACAACCCACTTTGCAGGAGATAAGTCTGAAGGAAGTACACGAGTCATTCTGAAGTAAAGGACCTGTTCATGAAGATCGAAGACTACAAATTGAGAAACTCGAATAATGGTGAACGCACAAACCAAGAACACCCGAAAAACCGAAACTACACCAAAACAAGCTCGATAGCTTTCAAAATCAACTTAAGGTTGGTGATAAGGACTAATTAGATGCCGTAGATCCCCACATTGTCACTACCACACCGAATAATGAAATCCCTCTTACGGTACTCAGTATTTTTCCATTCGGTACGGTGAAGGTGAGTCATCCCAAGTTCGGCACTTTTAAGGTAAACAACACCTGATTAAAACCTTATTTTGATGAGATTGATAGCAAGAATGAGGAGTATAAACTCCTCAAACCACCATGACCATTCACAGAAGAGGTAAGTCGAGCTTAGACTATAAATAAGTGCTTCTCGGGAGGCAACCCGAGCACTAACAATATTAATTTCTTTAAATTTTGGTATTTAACTCCTAACTTACTAATAGCAATCTTGAATACAGGTGTTTCCACAGAGACACAGCCAAGCACATGGGCGTGCTTAAGGCCATGTGAAAACAGGGCAAGGATTTCCCCAACACAGGCTACGATAAAATGCCACAGCCGTGTGATATAGCCGTGGTCGAACCTGCCAAAACAACACGGGCGTGCGACACTCCCGTGTTGAAGAACCATGGTCGAGTCAACCAAAACAGCACGGGCGTGCGACACACCTGTGTCTAACACCCGTGGTCGAACCTGCCCAATTAACACAGGCATGGAGCTTGAACCCACGGGCGTGGGAGAAGCGAACGAAGCTAGACACAGCCATACGACACGGTTGTGTAAACCCACACGCCCGAGAAATACGGGCGTGTACTAAATGTCAGATGCCCAAATTTGAAATTTGCGAATCACACGGGCTGAAATTGAGGGACACGGGCGTGTGCCCTGGCTATGTACCCCAAAATCTATAAATAGGCTGCACTATTCATTGTCTTCTCCACTCAAAAACCCTAACCCTAGCCGCTGCAAGTCCACACGGCCTCCTTGCCACGCCCGTGCGCCACTTCTCACTCCATTTTTGACACCCAATCTCTCTCCGTTAGTGTTTGTTCACTCTTTTCACCTCTATTCTACTTATTTTTAATGCTTGTTCTTAAAATAATTGCTATTTTTATCATACTATGTTCATTTTGTTCATTATTTCCTACATTATTAGATTATTTATCATGCATTTTATGTTAATGTAGGTTGTTAGGAAAGCTTCATTCCTTTGTCATTCACATGCCATTATTATGCCCATCCTCATGCCCTTACAATGTCACGAAATTATGCTATCAAAAAGAATTTTGTTGGTTGAGTTTGGTTCATATTTTGGCTGAAATTAGTAGTTCAAATTCATGGCTTTCCGAATTCATGTATTTACTATTATTCTTCTTTACAAATTATAGGTATACGATGTCATCTTCACAAGGAAAGAAATCTGCTATCCCCGCTTCAAAGAAAAGGAAGGGAGTGTCATCTTCCTCGAGTCCTACCGCAAAAATTCGTCACCCTTTCCTCCAATTTCCCAATGGGCCCCAAGAAGAACTGTTTTAAATACTACGGGCCTGACCTTAAGTAGCAGGCCGCTGCATCGACTGGGCTGCTGTCGAACAAGTTCAGATGGCTGATGCGATTCGGGCTCTCCTAACCATTGACCCTTGGGAGTTGTTCTTCAAGATGACATACCTCGAGCTCACGATGGAACTATGCTCAACGTTCCATCTTCAGACCGTAATGACAAGGTATGATGATCCCGGTACGGTTCATTTTCGCCTAGGCGGATTAATCCGCTAGCTAAGCGTCCTAGAGTTTGGTGCTGTACTAGGCTTATATACAGAGGAGTTCATGAGGAGAATGAACTACATGCTCTCAGTCGCCACATACATTTCTCTCCCTCGAAGTGCTGGTACACTTTGGCCCCTAGCACGGCCTTGTACAATCCTAGCTGCTCCAAGGCATCAGTTCTCCCACCATCCCTGAGGTACTTACACGCTATTTTAGCTCACACTATTACAAGGAGGCGAGAGAGCACTGGCATCATCAACACCCACGACGTCTACTTCTTATGGTGTATGTCGCAAGGGCACGTCATCGACTTTGCCTATTTCATCGCCTTTGCGATTCAGCACCAGACAAAGCACATCGGAAGGGGGTCATCTCCATTGGCCCCTACGTGACTAGGCTAGCGCAACACTTTGGGCTCCTCAACACCGCGGCCCAAGAATCATCCCTCACCCTCATCGGCTAGATGTCTCCACAAGGCATCTCAAGCATGCTTAGCATGAGGATGATCGAGAGGCACCGAGGAACCTACCCTCCCCAGTATCGTCTCGCCCAATCTACTGAGGAGGAGGCCTACGAGGACATTCTTGATGATGTCCCCCCACAGCACGAGGACCCACCGACTCAGCCACCACCACCCTCTCATCCAGTTCATGCAGAGGCTTCATATGCTGACATCTCTGAGCGCCTCACCTGATTTGAGCAGCAGTGTTTTCAACGATTTGACAACATGGATGCTACTCTACAGCATATTTTTCAACACCTCCACATCTCATCGCCAGTCCCACTTCGCGAACCATCAAGCAATGAAGATGTTTAGAAATATTTATTTCTTATTTTATGTTTTTAATTTTTATTGAAACTACTTTTTATTTTATTAGATTTTAGAAATTTTATTTTTCATTATCCATTTTGGTTTTTCTTTATGAGTAATTCTCCTTCCTAATATCCCCTAAAAAGTTCATGATTTTATCACAGTTATATAGAGCCCTTAAGCTCATCGTCACATAGGAACTAAAACTCCACCGAGAAAGGTTCTCCACAACTGTCATGTCTTGCTCGCCCACGAACATAGTTACCA
This sequence comes from Gossypium hirsutum, assembly GCF_007990345.1. Taxonomy (NCBI): domain Eukaryota; kingdom Viridiplantae; phylum Streptophyta; class Magnoliopsida; order Malvales; family Malvaceae; genus Gossypium; species Gossypium hirsutum. Next base: position 90,380,016 of record NC_053431.1, read on the forward strand.
CTAGAGATAATATCCTTTTGGTGCAAGAATTATGGCCTAATGAACCTCAACAACCGCTGGAGTATCCTCCTTCACTCTCGAACCGATTCCTCTCCAGAACTCCAGTTCGAGGAATTCATCATACAGGAAGTTTCATTTCTCTCCCTATCTTAATTTTATATACTCTAATATCTATCTTTGTACATTGAGGGCAATGTACATCTTAAGTGTGGGGGGTATTTATTTCATTATCAGAAAAATCCCTAAATGATTACCTTGTTCTCTTGAAAAGCTTTCATATCATAATTAGGATAAATTTTAATTGATTTATGATTTTGATTGATATATCTTGAATTAAAACATAGGGATTTATGCATTGATTGTTTAAACTTTAAGGCATTAGAGAATCAAGCATGATAAGTTGATTTTTAAGAATTTAAAATTATAGGTTGTTTCCCCAAGTCTAGGCATTACTTTGAATTGGAATTCACAAGTCTAAACATCAAAAAGCCATAATTTTTGTGAGATTTTTGAGCCTTTTGAGCACTATTAATCCTTTCATGCTCACTTTTATTATTGCTTTGAGTGCATTAGTATTGAACTGTTATTGTAGAACTTGCTTGATTATGCATGTCGAGATCACACCATTGGATTTGATATATCAAAAAGATTAAGGCACTTAGGATTAACCCACTCATGCCATGAAAAGCCTACCTCCACGATTAACCCTTAGTAAACCGCCTTGAGCCTAACAATCCATTTCTTGTATTACCGTTAATATTAACCTTTAACCCATTATTATTGAAATCCCCTAATTTAATCGCTATTTTTGTCGAGATTTAAGTTGAATGGATTGCTTAGCTATGTTTTATTCTTAATAGTTAATCTATATTAATTAACTTGTTCTAAAAAAAACAACTATGTATACATATCTGTAATTTCATATTCCCAGAAGAAGCTCTATTGTATGCAAATGAAGATTAACTCATTTTCTAGTTAGGCAATTTTTCAATTCAATCTCGATTCTAACCCTTTCTTCCAGTTGTGACCACACCCCCTAACCAAGCCTCATTACAACCCTCTAAAGACATTTTAATTGATGTATCATCTTAAATTATAGTGGCAGAGATTTGATTTTCATGCAAGCCTATGGTAATGACTTTTTATTATTGACTATTGAGTGCTTCATTTATTATTCCTGAACACCTCGAGTGATTTGAGTGAATCTTTAATGAGGATGTGAAACTCTGTGATATTCTGAATCAAAGGTAATTACTTAGATGCGGAGAGACACCTATGTTTGCATGATTAAATACTCAACTTGGAATGTTTGAAACTTTTATGTTCTTTTAATTGAATTCTCAATGTATGATTATCTATGGATTATTCTGAGATATTATCGATAGAAATTATAAGTTGAGAAGAATTTATTTTGATTATTAGTTGAGAATTTTGCTTGAGGATAGGCAAATGCTTAAGTGTGGGGGTATTTGATAAACTGTAAATTATACATATTTTTACCCCATGTTTAATGCATTTTATGGATGATTTCTCATTAGAATTGGTGAATTCGATGTTCCTAATGCTTTAATTTCATGTTTTATACTTAGGAGAGCATAGGAGAGCGAAAGGAACGAGAAATAGGCCAAAAATGGAAAAAATGGGTCAAGGTACAAAATCAACACGGCCTGGGCCTCCTCAAACGGGCAGACCACACAGCCGTGTCAATTTGGTAGGCTCGAACACAGTCTGAAGTAATCGAACATGGGCGTGTGCCACGGGCGTGTCCCTGCCCCCAAGTTGATTCCAATTCGGAAAAGGCCAATTTTGAGGGCTCTTAGGCATTCCAAAGCCTATAAATACACCTTAGAGGAGGGGAAAAAGGAGATGGAGAATAGAGAGTAAGGAATTACTCCAAGGAAACCGATTGATCCATCTTAGAAGCCAGATTCATCATCAAGACTGAAGATTTCTCCTCAATTTCCCTTCAGGAGTTTTGGGTTTTCTTTATGTTTTGTATTCTTTATTTTTCTGAGATGTTTTCTTATTTAGTTATGAACTAAATCCCCTAAATACCTAAGGGGAATGAAACCTAAGACGAATCTTGTTATTATTTTATGAATTGTATGATAAATATTTAACTTGTTCTTAATTATGTGTTCTTAATTCTTGTTTTGATATCCCAGGATACTGATTCAAGATAAGCTCTTATTCAGAGGAGGAATAGACCCTAGCTAAGGGTACATTTATCATAATTAAGCGGAGTTGATTGCGCGCCTAGACATTGGGTGACAAGATTTTGCCGGATTAGGGTGAAACCTAATAAAGGGATCCATAGATCGAGTTAATGCAACCCTAGAGTGTTAATTAGAGAAAAGTATCGGTTATTCAATCTAAGGATAGACGTTATTAGTCTTGAATAGGGATAATAACATAACTTAGGGATCTCTACGGAACAAGTTGAATGAATAAATCGTCCGATTCGGAGCCAGAATAACAAGTAATGTCTAGGTGGATTTTTCCTTAGGTATTGTCTTAAGTCAATTGATTTTTCCCAAAAGCAATTCCCCAATTCTTTTCTCTGTGTGTTCTTAGTTTAGATAATTAGTTAATTAAAACAAAACCCCATTATTCTTAGACTGGATAATAAAAAAGACAGTCATTACTAGTACTTTTAGTTCCTTTGGGTTCGACAATCCGGTCTTGCTAAAACTATACTACTGTTCGATAGGTACACTTGCCTACATCGCGATAATAGTTAGTTTTAAGAACGATTAATTATAAATATTTAAAACCTATCACGAAATAACGCGATCAAGTTTTTGGCGACGTTGCCCGGGAACTAAGATATTAGGAACACTCAATTTTTATTACTTTAGCCATTTATTTTCCTCACAATTTAATTTTATTTAATTTTTTATTTATTAATTTATTTTTTCTTTCTCTTGGAAGGCTTTTATAGTTTATGACTAGAAGAAACCCGTCAGGACCACTGCTCTTTGACGAAGAAATTGATCGCACAGTTCGCAGAAACCAACGAGAAATAAGGCGAAGTTTAAGATACACAGAGTCGAACCTGAGGGCTGAGGTGAAGAAGCAAAAGAAGCCTTCTTTCAAATGATGAATGAATGGTTTACTGAATATCTAAAAACAAATCCTGTTGTACAACAACCTCCCCCTCCTGCTCCTCCACCGGTTCCCAATATGCCACAAGGTGTTGAATCTGTTAGAATTGGAAAGCCTCTAGTAGATAAAATTTAGAAATATGGGGCAGAAGAATTCAAGGCTACAGCTGATGATGATCCGAAAAGGGCTAAATTTTGGCTAGAAAATACAATCAGGGTTTTGGATAAATTGTCTCGCACACCTGAAGAATATTTGCAATGTGTTGTATCTCTGCTAAAAGACTCAGCTTACCAGTGGAGGAATACCATAATTTATATTGTACTGAGGGAAAATTTTACATGAGAATTTTTCCAAACAGAATTTAAAAAGAAGTATATTAGCCAAAGATTCCTTGATCAGAAAAAGAAAGAATTTTTAGAGCTCAAACAGGGAAATATGACTGTATCTTAATACGAGAGAGAATTTTTCAGATTAAGCAAATATGCTAGATAGTGTATCCCGATCGAAGTTGCCATGTGTAAATGGTTTGAAGAAGGACTAAATGAAGACATCAAGTTGTTAGTTGGGATCTGGGAATTAAAAGAATTTGTTCCACTAGCTGACTAAGAACATAAAACTGAAGAACTAAAGAAAGAAAAGAGGAAGGGCAGAGATGGAAGCCCGAGCTTTGAGTGAAAGATTCATGGGAAGGTTACAATCATCGGCTTCAAAGAAATCAAAGAAATATCATGATCGTTCTATCACATCTACGGGGTATTCTGGTAAAGATCAAAGTATTCAATGCTCTAATCTGAGATCTCTGTCTCCATCCATGACAAGTGTAGGAAGTGTTGGAAGTCCTAAACAAGATAATAAATTACATTTGTTGAATGTCGCATGAGAAACGGAGCTTGTTTTAGGTGTGGTTCTTTTGATCACTATCTCAGAGATTGCCCGGAAAGACCTGAAAATGATATTGTCCAGAGTTCAAGGCCGAGTAACCCCGCCTCTAGAGGTAGACCACCCCGTCACCCCGAAAATGTTAGTGGTAGCTGAGGTGCGATGAAAGATTCAACCATTAAATCTGAAGCATGAGTATCGACAAGGACATATGTTATTCGTGCAAGAGAGGATGCCTTTGCACCAGACGTCATTACTGGTACATTTTCTCTTCTTGATACTAATATTACTGCTTTGATTGATCCTGGTTCAACACATTCATACATATGCACCAATTTAGTGTTTGTTAAAAATTTATCTGTTGAGTCCACTGAATTCGTGGTTAAAGTTTCAAACCCCCTGGGCTAGCATGTGATGGTTGATAAAATTTGTAAGAAATGTCCGTTAATGATACTGGGTTTCTATTTTCTGGCTGATTTGATGTTACTACCATTTGATGAATCTGATATAATTTTGGGTATAGACTGGTTAACTCAGCATGATGCAGTGGTAAATTCTAAACAGAAGTACATTGTGTTAAAATGTCAGAATGGTGAATTGCTTCATGTTGAGTCTGATAAACTGGACTGGTTGTCAAATATAATCCTAGCTATATCAGCACAGAAATATATCAAAAAAGGGTATGATGCCTATCTTGCATATGTGTTAGACACTAAAGTATCTGAATCGAAGATTAAGTCACTGTCGGTTGTTTGTGAATTTTTTTATGTGTTCCCGGAAGAATTACCTGGATTACCGCCAGTCAGAGAGGTGGAATTTTCTATAGATCTTGTTCCAGGGACAACCCCAATATCTATACAACCGAATAGAATGACCCCAATAGAATTAAAAGAGTTGAAAGCACAGTTGCAAGAACTAACTGACAGAGGTTTTGCTCAACCTAGTTCTTCACTGTGGGGTGTATTGGATCTATTTGTTAAAAAGAAAGATGGATCGTGGAGGTTATGTATTGATTGCAGGCATCTCAACAAGGTTACAATCAAGAACAAGTATTCATTGCCTCGTATTGCTGACTTGTTTGACCAGTTGAAAGGTGCCATTGCATTCTCGAAGATAGATCTTCGTTCTGGTTATTATCAACTACGGGTAAAAGAGTCAGATGTGCCAAAGACAACTTTTAGAACTAGATATGGTCATTATGAATTTCTTGTAATGTTGTTCGGTTTGACGAATACACCTGCAGTATTTATGGATCTGATGAATATAATTTTCAATCTATATCTAAACAGATTTTTGGTGGTATTTATTGATGATATTTCGGTATACTCCCGAGATGAAACTAAACATGCTGACCATCTGAGAATTGTGCTACAAACCCTGCGTGACAAACAATTGTATGCCAAATTTAGTAAATGTGAATTCTAGCTTTGGAAAGTTGGTTTCCTTGGACAGAAAGTATCTGCAGAAGGTATCAAACTGTATCCGAATTAAATTTCAGCTATTGTTAATTGGAAGCCACCAAAAAGTGTGTCTAAAGTTAGAAGTTTTTTGGGATTAACCGATTATTATCAGAGATTTATATAAGGATTTTCTATGATAGCTTCTCCGATGACTTATTTATTGCAGAAAGATGTGAAATTTGAATGGACTGATAAATGTCAACAGAGTTTTGACAAGTTGAAGGCCTTGTTGACTGAAGCATATGTACTAGTTCAGCCTGAAACGGGTACAAAATTTGTAATTTATAGTGACGCCTCATTAAATGATTTATGTTGTGTTTTGATACAAGAAGGAAAATTAATTGCCTATGTTTCTAGAGAGCTAAAACCACATGAAAAGAACTACTCGATACATGATTTAAAATTGGCAACCATTGTTTTTACATTGAAAATTTGGCGACACTATTTGTTTGGTGAAAAGTGTCATATATTCACTAATCATAAAAGTTCAAACTATTTGATGTCACAGAAAGACTTGAACTTGAGACAACGCAGGTGGCTTGAATTATTGAAAGATTATGATCTAGTTATTGATTATCATCAGGGAAAAGTTAATGTGGTTGCAGATGCTCTGAGCAGAAAGTCTCTGTTTGCTTTGCAAGCAATGAATACCAGGTTGTCACTATCAGATGACAGTTCAATCATAGCTGAAATAAAAGTTAAACCGACATTTCTATGGAAGATTTGTGAAGCTTAGAAAAATGATGATGAACTACAAGCTAAACGGGTTCAATGTGAGTCAAATTTCGATTCAGAATTTCAGATTGGGTTCGATGGTTGTCTGTTATTTAGAGGCAGAATATGTGTTCCGAAGAATTCAGAACTTATATAGAAGATTTCACATGAAGCCCATAATGGTACTATGTTTGTTCATCTGGGAAGTAATAAAATGTATAATGATTTGAAAAAGATGTACTGGTGGCTGAGAATGAAATGTAATATTTCTGAATTTATATCTAGGTGTTTGGTTTGTCAGCAAGTTAAAGCTAAAAACCAGGTGCTTTCGGGATTATTACAACCAGTTACAATACTAGAATGGAAATGGGAAAGAATTATCATGGATTTTGTATCAGGATTACCCCTATCTCTGAAAAAGAAAGATTCCATTTGGGTAATTGTCGACAGATTAACGAAGTTTGCACACTTTATTCCGATACATATGGATTTCCTTTAGATAGATTGGCTGAGTTATATGTTTTTGAGATTATCCGATTACATGGAGTGCCGGTCTCCATTATTTCAGACAGGGATCCTCGGTTCACATCTCGATTCTGGAATAAATTACAAGAAGCTCTGGGTACATAGTTACATTTCAGCACCGCTTTCCATCCTTAGATTGATGGGCAATCTGAACGTGTGATACAGATTTTAGAAGATATGCCATGGTGTTGTGTGTTGGAATTCGAAGGTAATTGGGAAAAATATCTACCTTTAGTTGAATTTGCATACAATAATAAAATGGGACCGTATGAGGCTTTGTATGGTCGTAAATGTAAAACTTTGTTGTATTGGATAGAGGTCAATGAGAAAAAGATACACTAAGTTGATTTGATCTATGAAACCGAAGAAAAGGTGAAAGTGATTAGGGATAGTTTAAAAGCAGTCTTTGATCGTTAAAAGTCTTATGTTGATATTAAATGAAAAGAAATAGAATTTCAAGTCAGAGACAAGGTATTTTTGAAAGTATCACCTTGGAAGAAAGTTCTTCGATTTGTCGTAAAGGAAAATTGAGTCCATGGTTTATTGGACCATATGAGATTATTAAAATAATTGGAACTATTACATACGTATTGGTAATACCACCGAAGCTTACGACGGTATCGATCAGATCCTTCACATGTTATTTCTCGAGTAGAAGTTGAGATTCAGCCTGACCTGACTTACAGTGAGAAACTAATCAAAATTCTGGCACGTGAGACAAAAAAGTTAAGAAATAAAAAGGTAGCTTTAGTGAAAGTTCTTTGGCAACGACACGGAATAAAAGAAGCTACCTGAAAATACAAGAAAATGTTTATACGATGAGCTCACCTTTATTACTTGAAACTTACTTAAAATTCATGACTAACTTTCTTGATTGAGTGTATGCTCTTAGGAAATTGGCCAATTTTCTTTGGATGCATTTTATTTGTATATTTACTTTAAATGAATATGATTTGGTAAGTTAAATTTCCAGTTATGCAAACTTACTAAGCATTATATGCTTACTCTATTTACTTTCCTCTGTTTTATAGTACCCGGAAGCTTGTAAAGGTTGGAAATTGGTTAGAGCATCAACACACTATCCTTCAGCTTGTTCTGGTATAAATAGCAAACTTATTTTGGTATAATGGCATGTATAGGCTAACTTGACCAATGTTGGCATGTAAATGGTTGATTGTAATCTAGCCATTGGAATGACTAGTAATGGTATATTTAGTGTATATATATATGAGGCTATATAATGATTAATATATATGTGCTTGGTATGGTTAGATTGAAATATGTTAAACATATATGCTTTACAAAAGGTAAGTTTGAATACATAAATACATGTGATGATATAATATGCATAATGTTAATGTTGGATTGGTTTTAATGTCTTGAATTGATTGGTATATATATATGCAAGTATTGATGTAGGTTGAAGACAATTTGGGTGAGAAAAGTGGCCATGGAAATGGCCTATTTTTGTCCACACTGACAGACAAACGGGCCTGTGTCTCAACTGTGTATAACACACGGCCATGCGTATGGGCGTGTGGTTTGGCCGTATGTCCCCTACATCTTAAAAATTGAGAAACAGAATGTTCAGAATTGGTCACATAGGCAGAGACACGAGAGTGTGTCTCAGTCCTGTGCAACACACGGCCCAAAACACTGGCGTGTGTCTTGGCAGTGTGAATCCTGCACTTAATTTTTTAAAATTAAACTGTGTACATGGCCTAGTACACAGGCGTGTGGCTGGCCGTGTGACCCAAGTCAGAGAGTTACAGGGGTATGAACACAGGCTGGGACAGAGCCGTGTGCCTTGCATCGAATGCCCACACTGCCTAGGACATGGGCGTGTCATATGGCTGTGTCAGCCACACGGCCTACCGACACAGGTGTGTGACCCATGTATTTAAGAAAATTTTTGGAATTTCACAAAAAATTCTTTGAGTTCCAATATAGTCCCAATTTGTTTCTAATGTTTGAATTGGGCCTCAATAGTCCATTTAAGGGAGAATATAATTGAATATGCCTGGTTTCGAATATGAATAGTAAATGACATGAGTTACCTTTATTTGTACTATAAACTCCAGTAGTGCTCTATAACCCTATTCCAGCGACAGAAATGGGTTAGGGGTGTTATATTAATTTTTCAATCAGTTTGCTTATTTCTAATTAGACTAAGGACATGTTTAGGTTCTTCTACTAATATAATTTTTCTTTCCCTATTACGATATGATAATATAATTTTGCTTAGTATTAGTTTCAACAAATAATATTAATGTAATCCATGAATCGTTTTATTAACCAATCTACTCAAAAAAATTCTAAGTGTAAATAGACGAATATACTACACTTAGAGCACTAGATCCAACATTGACAACGTCACCCCTCAAATGATTAGGACACTTTGAAGAGAAGATGGCCCTTGACTCAAAGAAGTTAATGGTTTAACGTCATCCACAAAAAGGAGATGCGAGAACGATAGGCCACCTTTAGAAGCATGACTAGGAAGCCACTCGTGTTGCTCCACCTCCCTCAAAATCATTATGCTTAGAAATTCCATACAAAGAATAAAGATATAAGAGGAGAGCGGATACCTTTGTCTTATACCCTTAGATGGTTTAAAACTTTGGAGTTTCATACCATTTAGAATGACAAAAGTGGTCTTGGTTGATACACAGCTCAAAATCAAGTTAACCCACCTATTAATGAAACCAAATAATGTTGAGACTTTTCAGATGAAACTCCACACTAGTTTGTCATAGGCCTTTTCAAAGTCTAATTTTATTATCATAGAGACCTTCTTCTATTTTATTCATTTTAAGGAATGAATAATTTCTTGAACGATCACAGCATTATTTGATGTTTGGTAACCCAGGAGGAAACTACCTTAAAATTGTAACACCCCTTACCCGTATTCGACGCTAAAATAGGGTACGAGGCATTACCAGACTTATACAAAAGCAATCATGCAGAACTGAGACATAAATTTCCAACAAATTAAAAAAATTTTGTATACATTCATATCATCCCTATTACCAGCCTACGAAGCCCAAAACATACGTTGGGAGTAGTTCAGGAATAAACCAAGAACTTTCAAAAATTTTATAACACTTAGAAAATTTTCATGCTTTGGAGAATCACATGCCCGTGTAGGTAGACCGTGTGGTGACACACGCCCATATGGCTTGGGACATGCCCGTGTCCTCAACGCATGTAACTCTCTGTTTATGACGTCATCAACAAAATAGGGACACACAGCCAAGTCACACGCCCGTGTGCTAGGCCGGGTGGAGAATTAAATTTTCACAATTAATGTGCAGACTTCACATGGCCAGGTCATACGCTCATGTCCTAAGGTCATGTCTCTCACACAGCCATGTCTCCACCCGTATGGCCAACTTGAAGCTAAAATTTACAATATAGGGACACACGACTGGATCACACACCCAAAGGGCTAGCCATGTGTCACACACGGCCTAGACACATGCCCATGTGTCTACCCGTGTAGACAAAAATAAGGCTATTTACCAAGCCTTTTTGCCACCCTTACTTGCACCAACCTACACAACATCAAACAACACTAATCCAAACCAATTCAGCCACAACCAAGACATCTACACATCAATTTCATGCTAATTTCTATCACATACAACATCTCATACTTATCATCACAAATCATGCAATAACCACATCCATGGAAGGCATCATCATATATACTTGACCAATATTAGCCAATATCAAATGGTCATTTACAAAATGAATCAATTACCATTACAAGCCAATACATTTGGCCAAATCAATAATGGCACATACCACAAAAAGACCAAGTCCCTATACATTACCATATTCAAAATAACTAGACCAGTTATACCCAAAGGATTAATTTGATAGTGTGAATCGAGCTCCGATGTTTTTCGATTTTCGAGCTAGCTTGGCGATACTATAAGAAAATAGAAAGGAAGGGGAGTAAGCATAAAGCTTAGTAAGTTCACATGCAATAATAAACAATATTAACTAACATTTAGCATGAATATCATGCAATTTAGCTTAACATAATTCACATATTTATCATTATGGTTTCATAAGCATAACTTTATCATTCTTAAACTTACCAAAAGCTCATCACTTAACTAGGTCATTCTTATGAGTTTTTCACACATACCTGTACCAACTCGTGGCTTAACATACTCTTTCTCATTCTTGACATACCCGTTGAACACTTGGAACACTAAACGGATACACGGAAGGCCTTTGCACACAAGTGACACATATGTAGCCAAAGCTACCTCATATTTCATATCACATAAAAAGGTCGCTCTCGAGCTGATCACAAGTCTGCTCACACAAGCTGAGGGTCAAGACGTAGCTACACGGGCTGCTCACACAAGCTGTCAGGTGTCCGCAACACATGTCGGACTACCTAGCCACTAGTAGGACGTACATGACCAGCACCTGAATCACATAATCATATACATCACATGGGGTCCTAATGACATGTCACTCGTATCCTATTCTATTCCTAAGGTTTAAATGGTATTTTCTCTCTCTTGTCGAAACTTGTCAACTATTTTCATTGAATTAATTGTACAATTCATACAACACTAATGCATTGAAAATATGATCATAATATTGCATTATTTACACATGAACTTACCTCGATACAAAATATGGCTAACTAACTCGATTTAGTCCACAACCTTGTTCTTTCCCCGGTCTAGGTCCAGACTCCATTTTTCTTGATCTATAATAGCAAATTTAGCTCATGTAATTACCACATTGTTCATATTAGCCCAAAATCCATACTTTGGTAAAATTATAGTTTTGCCCCTAAACTTTCACATATTTACAAATTAGTCTTTAGGCTCGTAAAATCAAATGTATTTAATTTCTTTGTTACCCAAGCGTAGCCGACCCACACCCATACTCATATCAGCTCACATTTTTCATCAAATTAGATTTTTACTACACATTTTACAACTTTTACAAATAGGTCCCTTTTTGGTATTTTCATGAAAAATCACCTAGTAAAAGTTGTTTATTACACATCAAACCTTCATTTTCTACCATTAAACACCAAAATACATGCATGTCACACATGGGTAAATTTTTAAACATGAACCCTACTTCAAAATAATGGTAGAAATGGAAAGATCGGGTGAATACAACTTTAAAAACGTAAAAAGCATTAAAAACAAGGCTAGGATGCACTTATTATCAAGCTTGAAAGTTGAAGAAACCCTAGATATGGTGTCTTGAAAATTTTGGCTAAGGGAAGAAGAAGATGGACACAATTTTTACTTGTTTTTCTCTTTTTATTCTTTTATTTACCAAATGACCAAAATGCCTTTTTAGCTTTTCTTCGAAATTTTATCCCTACATGTTCAGTTTTGTCCAATAACTTAACAAATGGTCTATTTACCATCTAAAGACCTCTAATTTAAAATCTCATATCAATTGGACACCTCTAACATGTAGAACTCAACTTTTGCACTTTGTATAATTTAGTCCTTTTGACTAAAATGAGTGCCCAAACGTTAGAATTTTTGAACTAAATTTTCACGAAATCATCCCGTGAAACTGTAGACCATGAAAATATAATAATAAAAAGATTTACTACGTTAGATTCGGGGTCCTGAAACCACTGTTCTGACTAGGCCTAAAATCAGGATGTTACAACTCTCCCCCTTAGGGATTTTTGTCCCTGAAAATCATACCGATAAAATGGTTTGAGTATTGTTTTCTCATGGTTTCCACGGGTTCCCATGTAGCCTCTTCAACCCCATGCATTTTCCATAATACTTTAATGAGGGCTATACTTTTATTCCTCAATTGTTTGACTTCCCGAGCCAAAATCTTAACCGGCTTTTCGCCATAAGTCATATTGAGTCGAATCTTAACCTCTGTAGGTGAAATCACATGTGAAGGGTCTGATCGATATTGACGCAACCCAGACATATGGAACACATCGTGAATCCTTTCCATTTCAGATGGCAAAGCCAACAGATATGCTATTAGCCCTATCCTTTCGGTAATATCATTGGCCTAATAAAACGTGGACTCAACTTGCACTTCTAGCCAAATCTAAGTACTTTCTTCCATGGAGACACTTTAAGGAATACCTTATCACCTACCTCAAACTCAGTCTCTTTCTGTTTCAAATTTGCGTTAGGTTTCTGTCTATCCGAAGCTGCTTTAAAACAATCACGAATTGTCTTCACTTTTTCCTCAATTTCTCTGAGTAAATTGACCCCGTGAATCTGATTCTCTCTGAGTTTAATCCAATGCAATGGTGTTCGACACTTGTGGCCATACAATGCCTCATAAAGCGCCCTCTTAATACTTGACTAAAAACTGTTATTATAAGTAAATTCGACCAAGGTAGATATTTTGCCCAACTACCCTCGAATTCTAAAACACAACATCAGAGCATATCTTCAAGTACTTGAATCATTCTCTCGGATTGATTGTCGGTCTGTGGATGAAAAGCAGTACTAAATTCAATTTTGGCCCCAAGGCTTCTTGCAACTTTTTCAAAACCTCGAAGTAAACCTCGGATCTCTATCCAAAATAATGGAAACAGGCACGCCGTGCAATCTCACAATCTCAGTAATGTACAATTCAGCTAGCTTATCAAGTGAATAATTAGTACGTACCGGTATAATGTGAGCCAATTTTGTCAATCTATCAACCACAACCCATATAGGATCTTTTTTTTCTGAGTTAAAGATAAATCTGTTACTAAATCCATCATAATCCCATCTCATTTCCACTCAGGTACCATCACTGGCCAAAGTAAACCCAAAGGTACTTGGTGTTCGGCTTTCACTTGTTGGCAAATCAAACATCTCGAAACAAACTCGGAGATATCTCTTTTCATACCCGGCCACCAATACAATTTTTTCAAGTCATTATACATTTTCGTACTACCGGGGTGAACTGAAAAATAATCATTATATGCCTCATACAAATTCTTCTAAATAAGCTCATCATCTCTTGGTACACAAACCCTATCTCAGAACATCAAACATCCATCAAGACTAATTGAAAAATCTAATTCCATACTATTTTGGCTCTTTTGGCTTACAAATCACTGTCACATTTCTGAGCTTCGCAAATATCTTAAAGAAAACTCAGTCTAGCTTTCAATTCAGCTAGAATCGAACCATTATCAGATAAGGTCAAATGAGTGTTTAAAGCTCTCAAAGCAAACAACAACTTCCTACTCAAAGCATTGAAGACCACATTCGCCTCCCAGATGGTAGTCAATCACTAACTCGTAATATTTTAACAATTCCAACCATCTCCTTTATCGTAAATTCAAATCCTTTTGAGTCATTAAGTACTTTAAACTTTTATGATCAGTGTAAACATGACATTTCTCACCATACAAATGATGTCTCCAAATCTTCAACGCAAACACAACAGCGGCTAGTTCCAAATCATGTGTCGGATAATTTCTCATGTGGTTTCAATTGTCTCGAGGCATAAGCTACCACTTTGCCCTCTTGTATCAACACACAACCCAAACCATTCAAGGATGCATCATTATAGATCACAAATTCTTTTCCCGGCTCAGGTTGTACTAAAATCGGTGCATCAATCAATAATTCCTTCAACTTCTCAAAACTATGTTAACACCTTTTTGACCATTCTAACTTGACTTCTTTCTATAGCAACTTTGTCATCGAAGTAGCAATCATCGAGCATCCTTTAACAAATCATCAGTAGTAACCGACTAAGCCCAAAAAGCTTCTAACCTTGGATACATTCATTGGCGGTTTCCAATCAACAATTGCTGAAATCTTACTCGGGTCAACTCGAGTACCATTAGCCGAAACAATATGTCCCAAAAATCTGACCTCTCGAAACCAAAACTCACTTTTACTAAACTTAGCATAAAGTTGTTTGTCTCTCAAAGTTTGCAAAACAGTTCTCAAGTGTTCGGCATGTTTTTACTCATCTCGGGAATAAATCAATATATCATCAATAAAAACAACTACAAACTTATCTAAATATGGTCTAAAAATCTAATTCATTAAGCCCATAAACACAGCGGGAGTATTCGTTAAACAAAAAGGCATAACCAAAAATTCATAGTGACCATACCTCGTCCGAAAGGCAATTTTTGGCATGTCTGACTCCTTAACTCTCAACTGGTAATAACCAGATCTCAAATCAAACTTAGAAAACACTATTGCTCATTTCAATTGGTCAAACAAATCATCTATTCTCGATAATGGATACTTGTTCTTTATGGTTACCTTATTTAGTTGTCGGTAATCTATACATAGTCTCATAAAACCATCTTTCTTCTTTACAAATAATATCGGTGCACCCCAAGGGAAAAAACTAGGTCTCACAAAACCTTTATCCGTCAACACTTGCAACTGGGTTTTCAACTCTTTCAATCCAGTCAGCGCCACTTTATACGGGACAATTGAAATAGGTTTTGTACCAGGGACTAGATCAATGCCAAATTCAACTTCTCTAATCAGAGGCAATCCTGACAACCCTTCCGAAAACACATCCGAAAAGTCACACACTACCGGCACTAATTCAATTTTTAGTTCAAACTCTTTTGTATTCAATACAAAAGCAAGATAAGCTTCATACCCTTTTCTTATATAGCTCTAAGATGTCATAGAAGAGATCACAACTAGCAATCTATCCGATTCATCTAATTCACCCGAAGAATATCACCACTTTTACACTTCAATTCAATAATTTTCCTTCCATAATTTACTACCACATCTTGAATGGTCAACCAATCCATACCAAGAATTACATCAAATTTGTCAAATGGAAAAAGCATAAGATTAGTCGGAACGCAGTGACCTATAATCATCAAAGGACAATTCTTTCATACTTCGCCAACTAACATATGCTTGCCTAGAGGGTTCGACAATTTTATCACAAATTTTGTAGACTCAACAGGCATATTCATACTAGATACCAATTTCATACAAACATATGAATGGGTTGATCCCGAATCAATCAAAGCAACAACATGAGTATCATAGAGAGAAAAAAATACCCATAATCTCATCAAGAGATGAAGCCTCTTCGCGACTGCGAATGGCATAAGTCCTCGCAGGTGCTCTACCCTCAGATCTCACAACTGAATCTCTAGGTGCACTCTTGCTACTTTGTAACAGTCCAGTTTAGACCCTAGTTGGAACAGTGGTTTCGGGACCACAAATCTGTGTCCAAAAAATATTTTAATATGATTTTCTAATTCTGTGATATATGAATTTGTATTTGTGAAATTTCTGTGATTTAATTTGTCTGTTTCTGTGCTCGATTTTACAAAAAGGATTTAATCGAGTAAATGATAAAATCTGTATGTTAGATATTCAATGTGTTTAATTGGCATGGCTTTGGATTATATGGCCTTATGTGGCAATTATTCCATTGAATTTTTGAGTGGTCATAAATGACCTTGTCTCATGTAATTTATATGTTTATTAATGAAGGATACAATGGTAATTCATGCTTTAACATGAATTAAAGAAAACAAAATTCATGCATGTGTTCATAAAACACCTATTAGAACCGAAAATCAAAGAAAATAAAAAGAAGAAAACCGTTTTAGGTTATGGCCCTTGTTCATCTTGATTAAGGTATGAATTTTTGTCTGTTTTTCATAATTTCTACGTTTCTATGATCGTTGCTTTGTGTTCTTCAAAGCCCAAGTCTAAATTTCTGTTTCTGTTAAAGATTTCATGAAATTCCATTGTTGATATTATGAGATTTGTGATGTTTTTGGATGAATTATGAAGGCTTGGTAAATGATTATCATGTTTTATCTTTGGATTTTTGATTAAATAAAGCTAATTGTGCTAATTTGTGAAAATGAGGTTTTGAAGGACTAAATTGTGAATTAAATATGTTATTTGGGCTCGTATGGAAGCCATGTATATTCAGCCAAGCTATAGTCTTGGTGAATTTTGCATATTGGTGATTTTGTGAAAAAATGGACTAAATTGTCAAAGTGTGAAATGTAAGGGCTAAAATGTAAAGTGTCGTAAATATGTGTATATGGATTAAATTGAATGAAATGAATGATTGAATGGTTGAATTTGTATTGTATTAGATCAAGAACAAAGAAAATCAGACTTAGATCGGGGGAAGTCCAAAATAGTTGAATATACGACTTGTTTTATCCGAAATCCATACGAGGTAAATAAATTACAATTACATGTTAATTGAAATAAATTTTGTACGTATAAACTGTAATCTTTATCGGATGGTCTTGAGAGCTTGATAAATGGATTCTCAATAAATTCTAATAATATGATAGTATCCAAAAAGCTCTGTATGTTTCTAAAGAAAAGTTGACATATGTCTGAGACATCGTATAAGACCGTTGCTAGGACACAGACCTCGATTGAAATTTACGTATAAGACCATGTCTGGGACATTGGCATCGTATCTGATTTCGTGTAAGACCCTGTCTGGGATAGAGGCATCAATATTGAATTACATGTAAGACCACGTCCGGGACGTCGGCATTGTACTTGGTTATGAACATTTGTATCGTTTCTGAACCATCTGATGATAGCGTACAAAATATAAGTATATGAAATGTATAACCTATGCAGGTACATTTGTATCGTACTAAATTTCTGAATATGAAAAACTCTGTCTCTGTGAAATATGTATGGAATTGGAAATGAAGCATGACATATATGCAAACAATGGTGTATGGTTAAGTATGAACTATTCTATGAAATGGTTATGAATATATATGGTTTAATGTTACATATATGCTTTAGTAATTAGACTAATTGTATTTGGCTTACTAAGCTCTTTGTAGCTTACTCTGTGTGTTTACTGTCTATTTTTTAGTTGTCGTAGCTACTGAGGGCTCGGGGATAGTTGAAGACCATCACCACACTATTGATCTCATTTTGGTACTTTTAAAAGTGTTTATATTTTAAAGTATGCATGTATAGGCTAGAAGGTCTATGTATAAGTTTTGATGTGTATATATTATGCCATGAGAGTTGGCTAACAAATGACAAATTTGTGTATGGTTTTGGTGTATGTTTGTAATGTGCTAGGTTCTAATGTGTTTTGGCCATTTTTTTTAAGCATGGAATTGGTTGGAAATTTCGGTATTAATGTTGTATATTATTTCTTGAAGGTTTGGCCCCAAGAAATGTGGCAAATTGGCTTAAACCAAGCCTGCATTGTGCCACACGGTCAGGGTACACGGGCGTGCCTTGTGGCCGTGTAAGAAAAGCAGTATTTTCCTAAGTATCACATGATTTTGACATACTGGCGTGTCATATGGCCATGGGCTAAAGTCATTAGCTAGCTAAGTATCACACGGCCATAGTACATGGGTGTACCTATTAGCCGTGTGAAAAAGTCACTATAGGACCTATTTTTGGCACGGCTGGTTCACATGGGCGTTTTAGTGCCCGTGTGTGACACACGGCCTAGTGACACAGGCGTGTGACTTTAACTGTTTCAAAGAATTGGTTAAGTTCTGAAAATTTTGAATAGGTTCGGTTTAATTTTAATCTTTCCTTAAATATATGTTTTAGGTCTCGTAGACCTCATTGTTGAATAAATTGGCGATGAATGTTTCTGTATTAATAATATATGATATCTGTGATTCTGAATTAGTTCAAAATTTTCTATTTGTCTAGTAATGCCTCGTAACCCTAATCTGATGTCGGTTACGGGTTAGGGGTGTTATATTTTATTGGTATCAGAGCTATGGTTTAGTCGGTTCTAGGACGACCATAGCGTATTTGAGTCTAACTATACATTCCATATATCTGAATCTATGATAGTGTGATGACTCCTGATATTGAAATATGCTTTTATATAGCAAATGGATCCCGATAGAGCTTTAGCTAATGATGTTGAAAGCAATGCGCCTGCTCCTGTGCAGGGGACGGTGTAAGATGATTCACGACCGGCTATGAGTAGCTGTGATAGTGAGGCTAAGCAAGCCTTCTATCAGATGATGAACGATTGGTTCACTCAGTATATTAGAACCAATCCGACTGTACAACAACTTGCATCCCCGATTATTCCTTCTCAAATTACTGATATGCCACGAGTAAATCCGGTACAGTTGAGTAGACCACTAGTTGATAAGATTAGAAAGTATGGGGCTGAAAGAGCCGAATTTTGGTTAGAAAATACAATCCGAGTATTTGATGAAATGTCTCTGAATCCTGAGGATTGTATAAAATGTGTTGTCTCACTTCTGAGAGATACAGCGTATCATTGATGGAAAACTTTAATATCTGTAGTCCCGAGTGAACGGGTTACGTGGGATTTCTTCCAATCTGAATTCCAGAAGAAATACATTAGTCAGAGATTCATTGATCAGAAACGAAAAGAGTTTCTCGAGCTTAAACAGGGTCGTATATCTATTACTGAATACGAACTTGAATTTGTGAGATTGAGCTAGTATGCCCGGGAATGTGTATCAAATAAAGCAATAATGTGCATCCGTCTGTTAGTTGGAATTCTGGAAATTAAAGAAATGGTTGTGCTCGTTGAGCGAGCTTGTAAAGATGAAGAATTAAGTAAAGAGAAAAGAAAAGCTGATTCTGAGGCTAGAGATGCTAGAAAGAGATCTTCGAGTAGATCATTTCAGTCTGTGCCAAAGAAATTCTAAGATGATCAAAGCCGTCCAAATGCTAATGTGGGACATTCAAACCAAGATCGAGCTAGATCGCATACAAACTTCAGAGTCCCTGCTACTTCTGTTGCAAGTGTTGGGAATGTCCGATCTGAGAGACCTAAATGTAAACACTATGGAAAAAGATATCCAGAAAATTGTAGATTGAATGATCGAGCCTTTTTTCGATGTGGATCTCTGGATCATTTCGTAAGAGATTATTCTGAACCTGCTAAACAAGAGAATCTATAGAATTTGAGACCGAGTAACACCCCAGCTAGAGGTAGACCTTCCAGAAATACAGGAAATGTTAGCCGGGGTCAAAGAGCTACTAGGGATACTGCTATTAGATCTAAGGCCAGAGCACCTGCCAGAGCCTATGCTATTTGAGCTCATGAGGAAGCTTCGTCTCCAGACGTGATTACTAGTACTTTCACTCTTTATGATACTTCTGTGATTGCATTGATAGACCCTGGATCAACGCATTCTTATATATGTATAAATTTAGTGTATAGTAAGACTTTACCTGTAGAGTCTACTGAATTCGTAATTAGAGTATCGAGCCCCTTAGGCAAAAGTGTCATGGTTGATAAAGTCTGCAATAATTGCCCGTTAATGATTTGAGATATTTGTTTTCCTGTTGATCTGATGCTTTTACCTTGCGATAAATTTGACATAATTCTGGGAATGGATTGGTTAACTCTGCATGATGCTATTATGAATTGCAAATGAAAAGTCATTGATTTAAGGTATGAGAATGATGATATAATCCGAATTGAGTCTAGTGATCTGAATGGACTACCAGCTGTGATATCTACAATAAAAATACAGAAATATGTGAAGAAAGGTTGTGAAGCCTGCTTAGCTTATGTGTTAGATCTGAAAGTGAATGATAAGAAAGTTGAATCAGTGCTTGTTGTTTGTGAATTCTCTGATGTGTTTCCTGAAGAACTACCTGGTTTGCCTCCGATTCGAGAAGTTGAGTTTGGCATTGAATTAGTACCTGGTACTACTCCGATTTCAATAGCTCCGTATAGAATGGATCCGATTGAATTAAAGGAATTGAAATCTCAGTTGCAAGAATTGACCGATCGAGGGTTTACTAGACCGAGTTTCTCACCTTGGGTTGCTCCTGTTCTGTTTGTGAAAAAGAAAGATGGCACAATGAGAATGTGTATTGATTACTGCCAGCTTAACAAAGTGACTGTAAAGAACAAATATCCTCTGCCTAGAATTGATGACTTATTCGATCATTTGAAAGGTGCTACTATTTTCCAAGATAGATCTGAGATCGGGTTGCTACCAGTTGTGAGTAAAGAATACTGACGTTCCAAAAACTGCATTTAGAACGAGGTATGGGCTTTATGAATCTTTAGTTATGCCTTTTGGATTAACAAATGCACCTGCTATTTTTATGGATTTGATGAATAGAATTTTCAGACTATATTTAGATTAATTTGTGGTTGTATTCATTGATGACATATTGATTTATTCACGAGATGAAACTAAACATGCCAAGCATTTAAGAATAGTGCTACAAACTCTGCGAGATAAACAGTTGTATACAAAGTTTAGTAAATGTGAATTTTGGTTGCGAGAAGTTGGTTTTTTGGGTCATATTGTATCAGCTTTCGGTATCCGATTTGATCCGAGCAAGATTTCAGCTATTCTGGATTGGAAGCCACCGAAGAATGTATCTGAAGCCCGCAGTTTTCTGGGACTGGCCGGTTACTACAGACGATTTGTAAAAGATTTCTCTGTGATAGCAACTCTGTTGACAAAATTGCTTCAGAAAGATGTGAAATTTGAATGGTCTGAGCAATGTCAGAAAAGTTTTGATCGGTTAAAACCTCTGTTAACTGAATCTCCGATATTGATACAACCTGAGTCAGGTAAAGAATTCGTTGTTTATAGCGATGCTTGATTGAATGGACTTGGTTGTGTTTTAATGCAAGAAGGAAAAGTTGTTGCTTATGCTTCGAGACAAATAAAGCTGCATCAGAAGAACTATCTGACACACGACCTTGAGTTAGCTGCCATTGTGTTTGGTTTGAAGATCTGGCGTCATTATCTGTTTGGTGAGAAATGTCACGTGTTTTCTGATCATAAAAGTCTAAAGTATTTAATGACGCAAAAAGATTTGAATTTGTGATAGAGAAGATGGTTAGGACTGCTAAAAGACTACAAACTTGTGATTGATTATCATCCAGGCAAAGCTAATGTTGTTGTTGATGCTCTGAGTAGGAAATCGTTGTCTGCGTTGCATGCTATGAACGCTCATTCAGTACTGTCTGATGATACCTTGGTTAGTGCTGGATTGAAAGCAAAACCCTTGTTTTTACAACAGATTATCGAAACTTAGAAGGTTGATAATGAGATTATGGCTAAATGAACTTAGTGTAATTCTGATTCTGAATTCTGAATAGATGATGATGACTGTCTGAGGTTCAGAAATAGACTTTGTGTCCCGAGAAATCCGAAGTTGATTCGGATGATTTTGAGTAAAGCTCACAGTAGTAGATTTTCTGTACATCCAGGAGTATGAAAATATATAATGATTTGAAACAACCATATTGGTGGCCGAGAATGAAAAGAGATATTTCTGACTTTGTTTTGAGATGTTTAATCTGTCAACAAGTTAAAGTTGAGCATCAGGTGCCATCTGGGTTATTACAACCGAGTGGAAATGGGATCAAGTGACCATGGATTTTGTTTCGGGTTTGCCTCTGTCTCTGAAAAAGAAAGGCGCAATTTGGGTTGTAGTTGATCGTTTGACGAAATCAGCTCATTTTATTCTGATTTGATTTGATTATTCGCTTGATAAGCTAGTTGAGTTGTATATTTCTGATATTGTGAGATTTCATGGTGTGCCATTGTCAATAGTATCTGATAGAGACCCGAGATTTACATTACGATTCTAAAAGAAATTGCAAGATACTCTGGGAACTAAATTGCATTTTAGCACTACTTTTCATACGCAAACGGATGGTCAATCTGAACGGATTGTTCATATACTTAAGGATATGTTGAGATGCTGCATTCTCGAGTTTGAAGGTACGTGGGAATAGTATCTACCCCTGATTGAATCTGCTTATAATAACAGTTTTCAGTCGAGCATCAAAATGGCACTGTACGAAACTTTATACGGTCGAAAGTGTAGAACTCCGTTATACTGGTCTGAGCTCTGTGAGAATAAGATTTACGGTATTGATTTGATAAAAGAAACAGAACAGAAAGTCAAAGTGATCCGAGATAGTTTGAAAGCTGCGTCTGATCGTTAGAAATCTTATATGGATTTAAAACGAAAAGATATTGAATTTAAGGTCAGTGATAAAGTGTTTCTGAAAGTATCTTTGTGGAAGAAACTGTTCCAATTTGGTAAAAAGGGGAAGTTGAGTCCGAGGTTCATTGGACCGTATGAAATCACCGAGCGAGTTGGGTCGGTTGCTTATAGATTGAGGCTACCATCTGAGTTGGAAAAGATACATAATGTATTTCACGTATCGATGCTTTGACGATACAGATCTGATCCTTCCCATGTAATTTCTCCGTCTGATATTGAAATCTATTCTGATATGACTTATGAAGAAAAGTCGATTCGTATTCTGTCTCTTGAGATTAAAGAATTACATAATAAAAGAATTTCGTTAGTTAAAGTGATATGGCATAGACATGGAGTAGAAAAGGCTACGTGGGAGCCTGAGGATGCAATGAAACAGCAATATCCGAATCTGTTTAACAATAAGATTTTCAGGGACAAAAATCCCTAAGGGGGGAGAATTGTAACAGTCCAGTTTAGACCCTAGCCGGAATAGTGGTTTCGGGACCACAAATCTGAGTCCGAAAAATAATTTAATATTATTTTCTGAGTCTGTGATATATGAATTTATATCTGTGAAATTTCTGTGATTTAATTTGTCTATTTCTGTGCTAAATTTTACAAAAAGGATTTAATCGCGTAAATGATAAAATCTGTATGTCAGATATTCAATGTGTTTAATTGGCATGGCTTTGGATTATATGGCCTTATGTGGCAATTATTCCATTGAATTTTTGAGTGGTCATAAATGACCTTGTCTTATGTAATTTATATGTTTATTAATGAAGGATACAATGGTAATTCATGCTTTAACATGAATTAAAGAAAACAAAAATTCATGCATGGGTTCATAAAACACCTATTAGAACCGAAAATCAAAGAAAATAAAAAGAAGAAAACCCTTTTAGGTTTCGGCCCTTGTTCATCTTAATTAAGGTATGAATTTTCGTCCGTTTTTTATGATTTCTACGTTTCTGTGATCGTTGCTTCGTGTTCTTTAAAACCCATGTCTGAATTTCTGTTTCTGTTAAAGAGTTCATGTAATGCCATTATTGATCTTATGAGCTTTGTGATGTTTTTGGATGAATTATGAAGGCTTAGTAAATGATTATCATGTTTTATCTTTGGATTTTTGATGAAATAGAGCTAATTGGGCTAATTTGTGAAAATGAAGTTTTGAAGGACTAAATTGTAAATTAAATATGTTATTTGGGCTCGTATGGAAGCCATGTATATTCAGCCAAGCTATAGTCTTGGTGAATTTTGCATATTGGTGATTTTGTGAAAAAAATGGACTAAATTGTCAAAGTGTGAAAATGTAAGGGCTAAAATGTAAAGTGCCCTAAATATGTGTATATGAATTAAATTGAATGAAATGAATGGTTGAATGGTTGAATTTGTATTGTATTAGATTTAGAGCAAAGAAAATCGGACTTAGATCGGGGGAAGTCCAAAATAGTTGAATAGACAACTTGTTTTATACGAAATCCGTTTGAGGTAAGTCAAATTACAATTACGTGTTAATTGAAATAAATTATGTATATATAAACTACAATCTGTATTGGATGGCCTTGAGAGCCTGATAAATGGATTTTGAATAAATTCTGATAATATGATAGTATCTGAAAAGCTCTGTATGTTTCTAAAGAAAAGTTGACATCTATCTGAGACATCATATAAGACCGTGTCTGGGACACAGGCCTCGATTGAAATTTACAAATAAGACCATGTCTGGGACATTGGCATCGTATCTGATTTCGTGTAAGACCTTGTCTGGGACAGAGGCATCGATATTGAATTACATGTAAGACCACGTCCGGGACGTCGGCATTGTACTTGGTTATGAACATCTGTATCGTTTCTGAACCATCTGATGATAGCGTACAAAATATGAGTATATGAAATGTATAACCTATGCAGGTACATTTGTATCGTACTAAATTTCTGAATATGAAAAACTCTGTCTCTGTGAAATATGTATGGAATTGGAAATGAAGCATGGCATATATGCAAACAATGGTGTATGGTTAAGTATGAATTATTCTATGAAATGGTTATGAATCTATATGGTTGAATGTTACATATATGCTTTAGTAATTAGACTAATTGTATTTGGCTTACTAAGCTCTTTGTAGTTTACTCTGTGTGTTTACTGTCTATTTTTCAATTATCGTAGCTACTGAAGGCTCGGGGATAGTTGAGGATTATCACCACACTATCGATCTCATTTTGGTACTTCTGAAAGTATTTATATTTTAAAGTATGGCATGTATAGGCTAGAAGGTCTATGTATAAGTTTTGATGTGTATATATTATGCCATGAGAGTTGGCTAACAAATGACAAATTTGTGTATGGTTTTTGTGTAAGTTTGTAATGTGCTAAGTTCTAATGTGTTTTGGTCATTTTTTTAAGCATGAAATTGGTTGGAAATTTTGGTATTAATGTTGTATATTATTGCTTGAAGGTTTGGCACCAAGAGAAGTGGCAAATTGGCTTAAACCAAGCCTGCATTGTGCCATACGGTCAGGGTACACGGGCGTGCCTTGTGGCCTTGTAAGAAAAGCAGTATTCTCCTAAGTATCACACAGTTTTGACACACGGCCGTGTCATATGGCCGTGGGCTAAAGTCAGTAGC
This sequence comes from Gossypium hirsutum, assembly GCF_007990345.1. Lineage (NCBI taxonomy): Eukaryota > Viridiplantae > Streptophyta > Magnoliopsida > Malvales > Malvaceae > Gossypium > Gossypium hirsutum. The sequence goes on from NC_053431.1 coordinate 90,405,294, forward strand.
TAGCTAAGTATCACACAGCCATAGTACACCGGCGTGCCTATTGGCCGTGTGAAAAAGTCACTATAGGAACTATTTTTGGCACGGCTAGTTCACATGAGCGTGTTTAGTGCCCGTGTGTGACACACGGCCTAGTCACACAAGTGTGTGACTTTAATCATTTCAACGAATTGGTTAAGTTCTAAAAATTTTGAATAGGTTCGGTTTAGTTCTGATCTTTCCTTAAATGTATGTTTTAGGTCTCGTAGGCCACATTGTTGAATAAATTGGCGATGAATGTTTCTTTATTGATAGTATATGATATCTGTGATTCTGAATTGGTTCGAAATGTTCTGTTTGTCTGGTAATGCCTTATAACCCTAATCTAATGTCGGTTACGGGTTAGGGGTGTTACGTACTTGCTCTATTTCCTGGATTTCTCTATGGCCTCCCTCTAGCAGCAGTATTACTAGATTTCGCACTCTGAAGTTTTTCTTTCTCAACCATATCAGGGCAATATTTGATAAAGTGATTGTGTGGACTGCACTTGAAACATTCCCGGTTACTTATCCAGCACTCACTGAGGTGACATCTACCACAATGTGGACATTCCGATCTATTTGGCCGAGTATTGCCAACATTAGCAATCAAAGTGGTTTAAGCTTTTTAACCCGAATACTGTTTATTCTGAGTTTTGTTTAAGAGCCCAACAGAAGTATTGGAACGAGAAAAGAAATCCCTCAACTTCTTTGATGAAAACTGAAACGACTTACTCATAAGTCTTTTCTTTGAGTCCTTAGCTTCAATCTCGACCTTTCTTTTCTCTTTAGCCAATTCCTCGGCCTTGCAAGCTCTCTCTACAAGTACCACAAATTATTTCTGTTCAACAATACCAACCAACAATCAGATATATTCATTCAATCCATCTTCAAATCTCTTATACATGATGGCCTCAGTCAATACACATTCCTGAGCGTACTTGCTAATCTTACAAACTCACGTTCATGCTCCATTACTGTCATTCGGCCCTGTTTTAACTCAAGAAATTCCTTTCTTTTTTGATTGATAAACCTCTGGTTAATGTACTTCTTACGGAATTCTTCTTGGAAGAATTCCCAATTAACTCTTTCATTTGGTACAACCAACACAAAGATGTTCCACCATTGATAAACTAAGTCTCTCAAGAGTGACACAACACATTTCATGCATTCCTCAGGTGTGCAAGACAACTCATCAAACACCATGATGGTGTTCTCGAGCCAGAACTCTGCCCTTTCGGGATCATCGTCTATATTAGCTGGAAATTCTTCGGCTCCTTGTTTACAAAATCTGCTAACCGGAGGTTTGTTCATTCTTACCATTTCCTCAACTTGGGGGGCTACAGGGATAGGTTGCCGATTTGGTGGGGGTGAAGGGGGTTGAGCGTTCGGGTTCGTTCGACCGAACTCCGTATACCATGCATTCATCATATGGAGAAAGGCTTCCCTATCCCCTTCTCATCCTCCTTGACTCAGAATTACGGGTCTATTTTGACTGGCGCTGCCCCTTGAGCAGGAGCCGGCATATATCTTTTTACATCATCCGCCATGGCTCGCTCGGGATCTATTTACTATTTGAAAACACAATTTTAAAAATGTCAGGAGTGATCATACTATCACAATATATAAATGGCATGTATAGCTAGACTCGTATACACACTACGTTAGTCCAAGAATCGACTAAACCATAGCTCTGATACCATTAAATGTAGCATCCCTTACCCGTATTCGACGCTGGAATAGGGTACGAGGCATTACCGGACTTATACACAAGCAATAATTTAGAACCGAAACATAAATTTCCAACCAAATTAAAAACTTTTCTTATACATTCATATCGTCCCTATTTTTATAATACTTAGAAAAGTTTTATAACACGAGCCTACGAGCCCAAAACATACATTGGGAGGAGTTCGGGACTAAACCAAGAACTTTCAAAATTTTTCTAACACTTAGAAAATTTTCATGCTTTGCTGACTCACACGCCCGTGTAGGTAGACCGTGTGGTCACACACGCCAGTGTGGCATGGGACACGCCCATGTCCTCAACCCATGTAACTCTCTGCTTATGACATCATCAACAAAATAGGGACACACAGCCAAATCACACGCTCGTGTGCTAGGCTGTGTCGCGAATTAAATTTCCACAATTAATGTGCAGACTTCACACGCTCATGTCCTAAGGTCGTGTCTCTCACACGGCTGAGACACACGGCCATGTCTCCACCAGTGTGGCGAATTTGAAGCTAAAAATTACAATACAGGGACACACGACTGGATCACACACCCAAAAGGCAAGCCGTGTGTCACACATGGCCTAGACACACGCCCGTGTGTCTACCCGTATGGACAAAAATAAGGCTATTTACCAAGCCTTTTTGCCACCCTTACTTGTACCAACTTACACAACACCAATCCAAACCAATTTAGTGACAACCAAGACTTCCACACATCAATTTCATGCTAATTTCTATCACATACAACATCTCATACTTATCATCACAAATCATGCAATAACCACATCCATGGAAGGCATCATCATATGTATATATACTTGACCAATATTAGCCAATACCAAATGGTCATTTACAAAATGAATCAATTACCATTACGAGCCAACATATTTGGCGAAATCAATAATGACACATACTACAAAAAGACCAAGTCCCTCTATATGCCATATTCAAAATAACTAAACCAGTTATACCCAAATGATTAATTTGATAGTGTGAATCGAGCTCCGACGTCCATCGATTTTTGAGCTAGCTTGGCGATACTATAACAAAATAGAAAGGAAAGGGAGTAAGCATAAAGCTTAGTAAGTTCACATGCAATGATAAACAATATTAACTAACATTTAGCATGAATATCATGCTATTTAGCTTAACATAATTCACATATTTATCATTATGGTTTCATAAGCATAACTTTATCATTCTTAATCTTACCAAAAGCTCATCACTTAACCAGGTCTGTAACGCCCCGCACCCGAGACCGTTGCCGGAGTCGAACACGAGGTGTTAACGAACTTAATTCATTTATTTACACAGTTCATTTTAAAATTTCCAGACAAGCTGGCTAACTGCATCACTGTCACCTTAAAAATCATATCTCGAGTTCCAGAACTCGAAAACTGATTCTGTAAATTTTCCCTGAAACTAGACACATATATCCATCTACATATTTTTTCTAGAATTTTTGGTTGGGCCAATTAGTACAGTTTATTAGTTAAAGTCTCCCCTGTTTCAGGGTTCGACTACTCTGACCTTCATGCATTACGACTTAGATATCTCCCTGTACAGGGCTTCAATACATATGCCGTTTGTTTCTAATGAAACTAGACTCAAAAAGGAATCTTTAAATATAAATCATGACTTCTAATTATTTCTGGTTAATTTATGGTAAATTTCCAAAGTCAGAATAGGGGATCCAGTAACCGTTCTGGCCCTGTTTCACGAAAACTTAAACATCTCATAAAATACGGCTCATATGGTCGTTTCGCTTCTTCCATATGAAAATAGACTCATCAAGGTTCGATTACATAATTTATTAATTATTTAATTACATTCCTACTATTTTTAGTGAATTTTCAAACTCACATCACTGTTGCTGTCAACATCTATTTTAAGGTAAATTTCACCTATTTCATAGTTTCCATGATTCAACTAGTCATTGGACATACATAGCACCAAATATGATCATGATTAACCATTCCAATGGCTAATCATTGCCAAGCATTTCCACACCTCTCAATAACCATATACATACAAAATGATTTTAATACTATGCTCAAAATATTTAAGCCATTTTCGCATGGCTATCCGAATATATACACATTACCAAAGGTACTTGATTAACAACAAAGGTTAGTCCTATAAATGCCATTATCAACGTTTAACTAAAAGAGTACCAAAAGGGCTGAGATAGTGTGGACGACTTCAACTTCGACAATCCCGAGTCCGATAGCTGACAAACAAAAATCTATAAAATATAGAATTAAAGAAACGGAATAAGCATTTAATGCTTAGTAAGTTTTGAGTGACGAAATTATTTACGACTAAAGTATAGCGTTCATATGACTAAATGAATAATTTCATATATGCACATTCTCACAATCATAATTTCTTCACGCTTCAACCAATATATTCATACACAGGGTATCAAACCTAACTAGAGGCCGGAAGCTCGTTAATCAATTGAGCGAGTACTATTTGAAAGGAATCTACCTTTCCGATGCATATACGAAACATACCTTATCGTTTGTATTTTATGAGCGTATTAATTGAAATTATTAGAGCAAGATCGCTCACTTCCAAACCCAAGTACCTTCGGGATTTAGCCGGATATAGCAACTCGCACAAATGCCTTTGGGTCTTAGCCCGGATATAGTCACTAGCACAAATGCCTTCGGGACTTAGCCCGGGTATAGCAACTACTCGCACAAATGCCTTCGGGACTTCGCCCAGATATAGTTACTAGCACAAATGCCTTCGGGACTTAGCTCGGATATAGGAACTCGCACAAATGCCTTCGGGACTTAGCCCGGATATCATCCGAATAATCAAGCACATATATCAATGAATCATGACACATCTATATTTCATTTTCATAACTAGAATTCAAACACAAGACACTTATCAACCATTACCATTTTCGGCGCAATAGCCACATACAAAGAGCATGATTTGATTTGCTTTATAACATAATCTCTATACACATTCGGCTACCCGTCATAGGTATAAACTAATCACCTCAATATACAATTCAAGTAGAATCATTATATCACCGTTTATTTGTTATGCTTATATGTCATGACTTAATCAAATCATAAACTAAGTTTCATTACTCGAAAACTTACCTCGGATGTTGTCGAACGATTTCAACGGCTATTCGACCACTTTTTCCTTTCCCTTATCCAACTTTGATCCTCTAAGCTCTTGAGCTAAATCAAACAATTTCCTTCTCAATCACACACTGTAACACCCCGAACCCGAAACCGACACCGGAGTCGAACACGAGGTGTTAACTGGCTTTAACCCCTTACAAAATTTATTTTCCAGACACTGCCCAATCTGTGTACTAGTCGTTTTAAAAATCATATCTTGAGTTTCGTAACTCGAAAATCAGTTTCGTAATTTTTCCCAGAAACTAGACTCATGTGCCCATCTATGTATTTTTTTCTAGAATTTTTGGTTGGGCCAATTAGTACAGTTTATTAGTCAAAGTCCCCCAAGTTGCAGGGGTCGACTACACTGACCTTTGCCCATTACGACTTGGATATCTCCCTGCACGGGGCTTCAATACTGATGCCGTTTGTTTCTATGAAAACTAGACTCAGAGAGGAATCTGTACAATATGGTACGACCCCTAATTAGCTCTGGTTAATTTATAATGAATTTCCAAAGTCGGAGCAGGGAATCCAGAAACCGTTCTGGCCCTGTCCCACAAAAATCTGATTATCTCTTAATATACTGCCCATATGATCTTTTCGTTACTTCCTCATGAAAGCAGACTCATCGTGCTTCGATTACATAATTTATTCATCAATTAATTCCACTCCTACTATTTTTAGTGATTTTTCAATCTCATGACACTGCTGCTGCCAGCATCTGTTACGAAAGTAACTAGGTCCATTTCATGCCTACCCTTGATCCAACTCAATCGAACATTCGTGCCATTTTCGCATGGCTTAAAGTTTACATGCCATAATTCAAACACAACGTACTAGCTTATACATGCCAAAATGATCTTCTAAGCACACTAAGAAGAAAGTACCAAAACTTGCTATCCGGTGTGATGACTTCGATGACGGCCCGACCCCGCAAAAATAGATGAGTCCAAGCAACCTATAATGGGTGACAAGGAAACACCGGGTGAGTTTATAACTCAGTAAGTCATAAGCAATGCACTACTATATATCAATAACATTATCACAAGAGGGAACAAAATGGAATGAGACAATTTACTCCATCCATACCGAACCATGCCATAGTTCCTCCAACCTATCGATTCAATTTCATATCAATTCATGCATTCACAATCCATACACTCATCAATAGGACATTGAAGCATTTTCATAAATCAATTTATTTTCGTTACAATCAAACAACAAAACGGCCTTTCACCCATCCTACGATAAATTTTATGTACGTGACTTCAAGTATAGTTGTCACATAGGTTCAACTTACCGAGCTCAACACCAAGTATAAGCATAGCACATATTAGCCATGTACTCAAGACACTTACCCGATCCGCTGTCCGCGATCGACTCAATAGTGTCGCACACATAGTGTCCATAATGATTCACGAATGTATATTGAGCCCGCACACTCAGTGCTATATAATCAACTCGCACACTTAGTGCCACGTAATCAAATCGCACACTTAGTGCTACATAGTCAGACTCGCACACTTAGTGCCGCATGGTCAATTCGCACACTTAGTGCATCATATTCATTTCGCACACTTAGTGCAACATAGTCGAATCGCACACTTAGTACTGTACAATTTAATCCCGCGCACTTAGCGCCAATCTCATGGTCATAAATGGTTATCCCGCACGTTTAGTGCCGAGATCAACAACTCAGTACATCTTACCTCTTTTCTTTCATTCAACAATTTCATCATCATATACGTACATGCATATATATATATGTGTATATTTATTCATTCCATTCAGCATCAATACATACACATTATGACCATTTGAAATAATACCAACTACATGCTTAATGACTTACCTCGTGTTGGGTAAGACGGTTCCAACTCGGCTACTCGATAACCTTTTCTTTGCCTTTGCTCGATTCACCTCCTTTAGCTCCTTGAGCTAAATCAATAATTTAACTAGTTTAACCACCTTGCTAAATATTTACAATCCAATTTCACATGTATATGTATGTTAGTATATTCGGCTAATAACCTCATGCAACAACCAAAGCCGAATCAACTAAATATACTTATGTATATACACATATATCATCATCGAAATCACCTAAGCTTAGACATCAATTTTTAATTTCAAGCAAGTTGCCGAATGCAACCTTACTAAATTTTCATGGATTCAATATACCATTACCATGAAATCAACAACCAAAAATTCATAGACAATTTAGGAAAATCACATTGCAAAATCTCAAATTCAAACAAAAACCATGGCCGAAATGCATGTATACATGTACAATGTCAACTATAACATCATTTAAACACCTAACTTCATCTCATGAACACTTAATCAAGTTTCCCTAATCTAGCATATTTCACATCTATTTGTAACATCATGTAAGTCCACATATAACTACATTTCTAAGTTCCACATCTTAATGCCCATTATAGCCACTCCCATAATCTACATTTAAAAATCGGCAACACCCACATTCAACTATCTTAGCCGAATACTCCTCAATACTTAGACTAAAGTATGCACATTAAACTTAATACAACTTTCATTATTCCTTTCATGTTTCGGTCAATTATTCAAATTACCTCATAACATGAACATTCTTTTCAACTAATCTAGGATGACTCATTCGGCCATAACCAAGAACCACTTTTCATACAAGGACAAAACAAATCAATTGAACCTCCCATTTAAACCCCTTTCTATCTTCTACTTACTCAATAATACATGTTTCTTAGTTCATATTCATCTATAACCATTTCAAATCACATACTACAAAACATCATCACTTTGGCATATAAGAACATAACCAAAGGTTTCTTGCAACACAACTCAAAAATCAACACATGGGTCATGTTATGAGCATCAAAACAACTCAACTTCACAAAAAAAATGCCAAAAGAACCACATGATATCATACCTTAATCTATAAACTCACTTGGCCGAATGTCCTAGCTTCCATTTTTTTTTCTTTTTTTTCCTTATGGTTTCGGCAAGATGATAGAAAAGATGAAGGAACTTTGTTTTTATCACCACTTACTAATATAAATTTATTATACATAATTCCCACCAAATATAAAAAAATGGAGACAAGGGAACACCATAATGCATGCTTGTGTTGGCCGGCCATTCACATTCAAAAATGGTCTATTTGACATGCAAGTCCACTCTTTTTGGTACATGCACTAATAGACCATTTTAAATTGGACTATCATATTTTCTCCATGTCTCAAATCGATCCCTATTAACAATTTTCTCATGCAATTGGTAAAATTAGGGAATGAAACTTCCACATACTCATGTTCACACATAATAAGCACAGAATATAGCAATTAATTATTTTTTTACGACTCGGTCTTGTGGTCCCGAAACCACTTTCCGACTAGGGTCACATTAGGGCTGTCACAACTCTCCCCCACTTAAGAAATTTTCGTCCCCGAAAATCTTACCGGTAAATAGGTTTGGGGATCGTTCTTTCATCGAGCTCTCAGTTTCCCAAGTAGCTTCCTCAATCCCATGTTTGAGCCATAACACCTTCACTAACGGAACCCTTTTGTTTCGCAACTCTTTCACCTCACGAGCTAGGATACGTATCGGTTCTTCTTCATAACTCATATCGGCTTGAATTTCAACCTCTAATGGGCTAATTATATGCGACGGATCAGATCGATAGCGTCGAAGCATCGAAACATGAAAGACATCGTGAATCTTTTCAAGCTCAGGGGGCAAAATCAATCTATACGCAACTGGCCCCACTCGTTCGGAGATTTCGTACGGCCCAATGAATCTCGGGCTCAACTTGCCCTTACGGCCAAACCTAAGTACCTTTTTCCAAGGCGAAACTTTAAGGAACACTTTATCTCCCACCTGATATTCAATGTCCTTCCGTTTCAGATCTGCATACGATTTCTGACGATCTGTGGCTGCCTTCAAACTTTCACGGATTACTTTTACTTTCTGTTCGGCATCTTTAATCAAATCAACTCCGAAAATTTTACTTTCACCGAGCTCGGTCCAAAACAATGGTGTACGGCATTTACGACCGTACAAAGCCTCGTAAGGTGCCATCTTAATACTTGATTGAAAACTATTGTTGTAAGCGAATTCAATCAAAGGTACATACCGTTCCCATGAACCACTAAACTCAAGGATGCAGCATCTCAGTATATCCTCGAGTATCTGAATTATCCGCTCGGATTGACCATCGGTTTGGGGATGAAAAGCGGTGCTAAAATGCAGCTTGGTACCCAAAGCTTCTTGCAATTTCTTCCAAAATCGCGAGGTGAATCTCGGATCTCTATCCGACACGATAGAAATAGGTACTCCATGTAATCTCACAATCTGAGTAACATACAATTCGGCTAGTTTATCCAATGAAAAATCCGTACGTACGGGGATAAAGTGAGCCGACTTAGTCAGCCTATCAACAACAACCCAAATCGCATCCTTCTTACTTGCGGACAATGGCAGTCCGGACACAAAGTCCATTGTGACTCGGTCCCATTTCCACTCGGGTATCATGATCGGCTGAAGTAATCCTGAAGGCACTTGATGTTCCGCTTTCACTTGTTGACATATTAAACATCTCGAAACAAAGTCGGAGATGTCTCACTTCATACCATGCCACCAAAACCGACGTTTCAAGTCGTTGTACATTTTCGTGCTCCCCGGGTGAATTGACATTCGGCTACAATGGGCTTCGTTCAGTATCATCGGAATGAGTTCCGAATTCCTTGGAACGCACAAACGACTTCTAAACCTCAAACAACCATCATCATCAATCTGAAACTCCGATTCCTTGTTCGGAACACACTCAGCTCGTTTTGCAACCAATTCATCATCAACTTTCTGAGCTTCACGAATTTGATGAGTCAATAATGGTTTGGCTTTTAATTCAGCTACTAACACATTGTCAGGTAGAACAGACAAGTGTACATTCATCGCTCGCAAAGCAAACAGTGATTTCCGGCTTAAGGCGTCCGCAACCCATTAGCCTTTCCCGGGTGGTAATCAATGACAAGCTCGTAATCTTCAACAACTCAAGCCAACGTCTTTGTCGCAGATTCAAGTCTCGTTGAGTCATCAAATATTTGAGACTTTTGTGATCCGAAAACACATGGCACTTCTCGCCAAACAAATAATGTCGCCATATTTTTAATGCAAACACAATGGCGGCTAGTTCGAGATCATGGGTCAGATAATTTCTCTCGTGTGGCTTCAATTGTCTTGACGCATAGGCCACAACTCACCTTCTTGCATCAATACGCAACCCAACCCAAGTAGGGATGCGTCACTATAAACGACAAACTCTTTACCCGATTCGGGTTGCACCAAAATTGGAGCTTCAGTCAGATGAGTTTTCAGTTGATCGAAGCTTTTCTGACATTTCTCCGTCCATTCGAACTTAACATCCTTCTGAAGTAGCTTCGTCATTGGTGTGGCTATCATCGAGAAACCTTTGACAAATCATCGGTAATAACCGGCGAGCCCTAGAAAGCTCCGGACTTCGGTAACATTTCTCGGAGGCTTCCAGTTAAGTATGGCTAAATTTTGCTCGGGTCAACCCGAATACCCGATGGGATACCACATGACCCAAGAAGCTAACCTCTCTTAGCCAGAACTCACACTTACTGAACTTAGCATATAACTGCTTATCCCGCAAAATTTGCAACACTAGCCTCAGATGCTCAGCATGTTCGGCCTCATCTCTTGAATAGACCAAGATGTCATCAATAAACACAACTACGAACCGATCCAAATACGGCCTAAAGATCCGATTCATCAAATCCATAAACACCGCAGGGGCATTAGTGAGCCCAAACGGCATCACTAAGAACTCATAGTGACCGTACCTCGTTCTGAAAGCAGTTTTGGGTACGTCCGAATCTCGAATCCGCAACTGATAATAACCCGATCTCAAATCTATCTTTGAAAACACCGATGCCCCCTTTAATTGATCGAACAGATCATCAATACGCGGCAACGGATATTATTCTTTATCGTCACTTTATTCAGTTGACGATAATCAATGCACAACCTCATGGTTCCGTCCTTCTTTTTCACGAACAATACTGGTGCACCCCAAGGTGAGAAACTCGGTCGAGCGAAACCTCTATCCGTCAATTCTTGCAACTGAGCTTTCAACTCTTTTAACTCGGTTAGTGCCATACGATACGGAGCGATCGAAATAGGCGTAGTTCCAGGTACAAGCTCAATACCAAACTCTACCTCCCGAACAGGTGGCAAACCCGGTAACTCTTCAGGAAAAACATCCGGGTATTCACAACCACCGGCACCGATTCGGGTTTCTTTTCTAACTCCTTGTCATCAAGTACATACGCGAGGTATGCTTCGCACCCTTTCCTTACATATTTCTGGGCCAACATTACTGATATTACAGCTGGCAACCCCCTTAAGTCCGCAGACTCAACTCGGATTATTTCGTTATTTGCACACCTCAAATCGATAGTCTTGCTTTTGCAATTCACAACGCATCATGCGCGGTTAACCAATCCAAACCAAGAATAACATCAAACTCGTCGAACGGCAAAAGCATCAAATCGGCCGGAAAACAGGATTCTCGGATTATTAGAGGGCATCTCTTACACACTTTATCAACAAGTACGCATTGGCCCAAAGGGTTTGATACTCGAATTACGAGCTCAGTAGACTCAACAGGTAGAGTCTTACTGGTTGCTAAGGTTTCGCATACATATGAATGAGTAGAACCAGGGTCAATCAATGCAATCACATTAGTATCAAAGAGAGTGAAGGTACCAGTGATGACGTCGGGGGAGGATGCCTCCTCTCGTGCGCGAATGGCATATGCTCTAGCAGGAGCACGGTTCTCGGCGCGATCGGCCGTATCAGAAGCCCCCCTCTGACTACCACCCCTGCCTCCAAAAATTCTCGGTGGTCTACCTCTAGATGTCACTCCACTAGGTCTTGCACCTTGAATCTTATTCTTCTCATCCAGCTCCGTGCAATCTCTAATGAGATGGTCCTTCGAACCGCACCCGTAACAGGCCCTGCTAGTAGACTTGCCCCAACATTCACCTAGGTGTCGTCTTCCACATTGGGGACATTCAGGTTTCTCGTGACGATTATTGCCCACACTAGCTACCGAAGTAGCTCGGGAGCCCATCGATGGTCTTGCCCTGATGGAAATTCCCGCAGTCGCCCTCGACTTATTAATGTCCTCCCTGAACTTCTTTACAGCTGAGAACGGAGCTTTACCCGTCGATCTTTTACGATAGTCTCTAGCTTCAAATTCAGCCTTCCTCTTCTCCTTTCCAAGTTCCTCCGCCTTGCAGGCTCGTTCGACTAGTGTTACGAATTCCTTTATTTCCAAAATACCCATTAGTAGCTTTAAATCTTCATTCAATCCTTCCTCGAATTTTTGCACATAGCAACCTCATCGGCTACACACTCCCGGGCATACCTACTAAGTCTTACAATTCATGTTCGTATTCAGATACAGTCATACGGCCTTGCTTGAGTTCCAAGAACTCCTTACGCTTCTGGTCAATGAACCGTTGGCTAATAAATTTCTTCCGGAATTCCGTTTGAAAGAAGTCCCAAGTTACTCGCTCGTTCGGGACTATGGAAATCAAGGTCCTCCACCAATAGTAGGCTGAGTCTCGCAACAAAGATACAGCACATTTTAGACATTCATCGGGTGTGCATGACAATTCATCGAACACCCGAATGGTGTTATCAAGCCAGAACTCGGCCCTTTCGGCATCATCAGTTACTATGGCCTTGAACTCCTCGGCCCCACGCTTCCTAATCAAGTCTACAGGTGGCTTACTCAGCCTCACAGGATCAGTGACTGATGGCCTTACAGGCTCTTGGGGGTGGATTATTCAAATTTGGGAATTGTTGGACAGCCGGGTTGGCTCGGGCATATTGCGCGACCCACTCATTCATCATGGTAAAGAAGGCTTGTTTAGCCCCCTCACCTTGATTATTCGCAGATGACTGAGGTTCAACAGGCGGCGTCCCTTGTGCAGGAGCAGCCGCTACGCTCTCAACGTCATCCGCTAGGGTTCTTTCTTCACCGGGATCCATTTACTAATCAAGACAAAAACATTTCAACCGTCAGAAGTCATCACCCTTTTAAACATTAACATTATGGCATGTATAGTAGACTCATACGTGCTATGGAAGTCCTAGAACCGACTAAACCATAGCTCTGATACCAATAAAATGTAACACCCCGAACCCGAAACCGACACCGGAGTCGAACACGAGGTGTTAACTGGCTTTAACCCCTACAAAATTTATTTTCCAGACACTGCCCAATCTGTGCACTAGTCGTTTTAAAAATCATATCTTGAGTTTCGTAACTCGAAAATCAGTTTCGTAATTTTTCCCGGAAATAGACTCATGTGCCATCTATGTATTTTTTCTAGAATTTTTGGTTGGGCCAATTAGTACAGTTTATTAGTCAAAGTCCCCAAGTTGCAGGGGTCGACTACACTGACCTTTGCCCATTACGACTTGAATATCTCCCTGCACGGGGCTTCAATACTGATGCCGTTTGTTTCTATGAAAACTAGACTCAGAGAGGAATCTGTACATATATGGTACGACCCCTAATTATCTCTGGTTAATTTATAATGAATTTCCAAAGTAGGAGCAGGGAATCCAGAAACCGTTCTGGCCCTGTCCCACAAAAATCTGATTATCTCTTAATATACTGCCCATATGATCTTTTCGTTACTTCCTCATGAAAGCAGACTCATCGAGCTTCGATTACATAATTTATTCATCAATTAATTCCACTCTACTATTTTTAGTGATTTTTCAATCTCATGACACTGCTGCTGCCAGCATCTGTTACGAAAGTAACTAGGTCCATTTCATGCCTACCCTTGATCCAACTCAATCGAACATTCGTGCCATTTTTGCATGGCTTAAAGTTTACATGCCATAATTCAAACACAACGTACTAGCTTATACATGCCAAAATGATCTTCTAAGCACACTAAGAAGAAAGTACCAAAACTTGCTATCCGGTGTGATGACTTCGATGACGGCCCGACCCCGCAAAAATAGATGAGTCCAAGCAACCTATAATGGGTGACAAGGAAACACCGGGTGAGTTTATAACTCAGTAAGTCATAAGCAATGCTCTACTATACATCAATAACATTATCACAAGAGGAACAAAATGGAATGAGACAATTTACTCCATCCATACCGAACCATGCCATAGTTCCTCCAACCTATCGATTCAATTTCATATCAATTCATGCATTCACAATCCATATACTCATCAATAGGACATTGAAGCATTTTCATAAATCAATTTATTTTCGTTACAATCAAACAACAAAATGGCCTTTCACCCATCCTACGATAAATTTTATGTACGTGACTTCAAGTATAGTTGTCACATAGGTTCAACTTACCGAGCTCAACACCAAGTATAAGCATAGCACATATTAGCCATGTACTCAAGACACTTACCCGATCCGCTGTCCGCGATCGACTCAATAGTGTCGCACACATAGTGTCCATAGTGATTCACGAATGTATATTGAGCCCGCACACTCAGTGTTATATAATCAACTCGCACACTTAGTGCCACGTAATCAAATCGCACACTTAGTGCTACATAGTCAGACTCGCACACTTAGTGCCGCATGGTCAATTCGCACACTTAGTGCATCATATTCATTTCGCACACTTAGTGCAACATAGTCGAATCGCACACTTAGTGCTGTACAATTTAATCCCGCGCACTTAGCGCCAATCTCATGGTCATAAATGGTTATCCCGCACGTTTAGTGCCGAGATCAACAACTCAGTACATCTTACCTCTTTTCTTTCATTCAACAATTTCATCATCACATACGTACATGCATATATATATATGTATATTTATTCATTCCATTCAGCATCAATACATACACATTATGACCATTTGAAATAATACCAACTACATGCTTAATGACTTACCTCGTGTTGGGTAAGACGGTTCCAACTCGGCTACTCGATAACCTTTTCTTTGCCTTTGCTCGATTCACCTCCTTTAGCTCCTTGAGCTAAATCAATAATTTAACTAGTTTAACCACCTTGCTAAATATTTACAATCCAATTTCACATGTATATGTATGTTAGTATATTCGGCTAATAACCTCATGCAACTACCAAAGCCGAATCAACTAAATATACTTATGTATATACACATATATCATCATCGAAATCACCTAAGCTTAGACATCAATTTTTTAATTTCAAGCAAGTTGCCGAATGCAACCTTACTAAATTTTCATGGATTCAATATACCATTACCATGAAATCAACAACCAAAAATTCATAGACAATTTAGGAAAATCACATTGCAAATCTCAAATTCAAACAAAAACCGTGGCCGAAATGCATGTATACATGTACAATGTCAACTATAACATCATTTAAACACCTAATTTCATCTCATGAACACTTAATCGAGTTTTCCTAATCTAGCATATTTCACATCTATTTGTAACATCATGTAAGTCCACATATAACTACATTTCTTAAGTTCCACATCTTAATGCCCATTATAGCCACTCCCATAATCTACATTTAAAAATTGGCAACACCCACATTCAACTATCTTAGCCGAATACTCCTCAATACTTAGACTAAAGTATGCACATTAAACTTAATACAACTTTCATTATTCCTTTCATGTTTCGGTCAATTATTCAAATTACCTCATAACATGAACATTCTTTTCAACTAATCTAGGATGACTCATTCGGCCATAACCAAGAACCATTTTTCATACAAGGACAAAATAAATCAATTGAACCTCCCATTTAAACCCCTTTCTATCTTCTACTTACTCAATAATACATGTTTCTTAGTTCATATTCATCTATAACCATTTCAAATCACATACTACAAAACATCATCACTTTGGCATATAAGAACATAACCAAAGGTTTCTTGCAACACAACTCAAAAATCAACACATGGGTCATGTTATGAGCATCAAAACAACTCAACTTCACAAAAAAAATGCCAAAAGAACCACATGATATCATACCTTAATCTATAAACTCACTTGGCCGAATGTCCTAGCTTCCATTTTTTTTTCTCTTCTTTTCCTTATGGTTTCGGCAAGATGATAGAAAAGATGAAGGAACTTTGTTTTTATCACCACTTACTAATATAAATTTATTATACATAATTCCCACCAAATATAAAAAAATGGAGACAAGGGAACACCATAATGCATGCTTGTGTTGGCCGGCCATTCACATTCAAAAATGGTCTATTTGACATGCAAGTCCACTCTTTTTGGTACATGCACTAATAGACCATTTTAAATTGGACTATCATATTTTCTCCATGTCTCAAATCGATCCCTATTAACAATTTTCTCATGCAATTGGTAAAATTAGGGAATGAAACTTCCACATACTCATGTTCACACATAATAAGCACAGAATATAGCAATTAATTATTTTTTTACGACTCGGTCTTGTGGTCCCGAAACCACTTTCTGACTAGGGTCACATTAGGGCTGTCACAGTTGACTAGCTCTAAGTATCAGGATTCCAAAAATGTAAAAATTACAATAAAAAATGGACTAAATTGACTACCCAGTTTAAGCTTGAAACCTTAAAATTTCTATGGTCATTCGTGAGCTCTTCTCCCCTTTAAGCTTCGAAAGTTTTCATGAAAAAGAAAAAGAACGTTTTCTCTTTCTTTCCACTAAATTACATCCCTTCTTTCATTTTGTTTTCATTATCATTATTATATCTTATATTTTATAACATATAATTAATAGTTTAGTTAATAAAATTTTAAGACAACCAACCCACCACTGTCCATCAACATTTAATTAGTGGTGTAATTACTAATTAGTCCTTTTAATTAATTTGAATTTATAATTCAACTTTTAGCACTTACGTGATTTAGTCCTTATACTTTAATAACTCCTAACTATTGAAAATTACTTATCCAAAATTTAATTCACCTCTATTATGAAAATATTTACTAACTCGACTTTCAAAAACAGAGTCCCGAAACTACACTCTTTATCACCCCTAATTATCGGGTTATTACACTTTATTTAATGAATCATTTAAGCATGAACTTTATGTAACATCCCAAAATAGGGCCTAAATGGAATAGTGGTTGCGAAACCACGAATCTGAGATAGAAAAGTTTATTCTGATTAATTTTATAATTTACCGAGTGATTAGATGCATATGTTAGAGTATCGATGGAAAATTTTATAGATAGCATGCTTAATTTAGCTACTAGGGCTTAATTGCAAAAGTTGATAAATATGAGTTTTAGATGCTAAAGGATTAAATTGAAGAGCATAATTGAAGTAGAGGTCCTTAAATGGTAATTAGACCATTAGGTTTTCATGGACAAAAATTGATATACATAGATAAAAATAACTAAAGTTTTAATGAAGGGTATTTTAGTCATTTGGTAATTAAAAGATTAAAAAAGGGAAAAAAGATGGCAAAATGTGACCATCTTCTTCATTAGGCTAAAATTTCAAGGGTTCTTCATAGCTAGGGTTTTTCAAGCTTCCAAGCTTCATAGTAAGTGATTCCAAGCCCCGTTTTTAATGTTCTTTACGTTTTCGAAGTTCTGGTAACTTGATTTAGCTTATTCTAGCAATAATTTAACCTAGGGTTCATATTTGGAAAAATACCCATAGGTGAAATGTGTTTATTTTGATGTTTTATGATAGAATATGAAGCTTGAAATTATGTTAAACGACTTGAGCTAAACGATTTTAAGCGAAAATGAGTAAAATGACATAATCGGTAAAAATACCTAATAGTCATAAGTACGTGTTAGAGAGGGAATTTATGTTGCCGTAGGTAAATAAATGATCAGCATGTCATAAAACATAATAATTAGGGATAAAGTTTCATTTCCGAGCCTTGGGGAAAAAGTGTAAATATGCAAAAGTTTATAGGAAAATTGTAATTTTGCAAAAGTTAGAGTTAAGGACTATTTTGATAAATGTGAATATTAAATAAGTTAAATTTTCTATTATAGATCAAGAAGAACAAAATTCGGGGTTAGACCGAGGAAAGAAAAAGGTTGAGGACTAAATCAAAATATTTAATTGTATTTTGTATCGAGCAAGAATTGATGGAGAAATGATACTTAATTAAAAGTCCCGATTGAACCTTAGAAATGTGCAGGATACAAATGTCATGACATTAGGGTTTAAGGATACCAAGTAAGACCATGCCAAGGCATGGCATTGGTAAGTTTTACAAGGCAAGGAAATCATGTAAGACCATGTCAAGACATGGCATTAATAAAATACAATAAGGCAAAGATCCCATGTAAAACCATGCCAAGGCATGGCAATGGTGAGTTCATAAGGCAAGGATACCACATAAGACTATGCCAAGACATGGCAATGGTAAGTTTAAAAATGAAAGGTACCCGTGTATTCTTAGTATTCCAAGTGGTTCAACGAAAAATTCAAAGAGTGTACCAAAAGGAAGTATCGTAAAGCCAACTCAGAAAATCGTAAGGATGTCAGAGATCACCCTCACACTATCAACGAGTTATCTCAGTATTTTGTGACTAAAAATACTTTAAGTTATGGCATGTATAGGGACTTGTCTATTTTGTGTGTATGTCCTTATGATATGATTAAAAAATGGCATGTGAATACTTGGTAATGATTAGCTTATGATATAGCTAAATAAGAACATGTTTTGGTATTATGTATGCCTAAATAAGGTTTGATGCAAAGAAACTATGAAAGAGTAAGAGTTGGCCATGGAACAGTTAGAAAATAGCAGTAGTGATGTGGTTTTGAAAAATCACTAAAATTTGTAGAAATTGAATTAAATGGTGAATGGATATAGAATTAAAGCTTATTGAGTCTATTTTTATAGGAAAGAAATAGAGCAAGCAAAAGAAGTCTATATTGTAAGATATTTAAATTTATGTAAGACTAGTTCAAAGTGAAATTGTGATCCCCTGTTCCAACTTTGGTAAATCACAAGAAATTGTAAAAATATAATTATAAGTCAAATTTTATATATCTAGATTTCTCAGTGAGTCTAGTTTTATTAGAAATAAACAGAAACATTATCTAATTTCTGTCTAATGATATAACTGATTTTTAGTGAAAAGAGGTCATATCCGCTAAACTGTGAAACATGGGACCATTTAATGAATAAGCTGTACTAATTGGCCAGACCAAAAATTCTGGAAAATTTCTGGTAAGAAGATATATGAGTCTAGTTTTAAAAAATTTACAGATTTAAATTTTGAGTTTTTTAACTTAAGTTATAATTAATTTAGTGACTATTATGCAGATGGACAGTTTTATTATGAATAGTGAAATAAATTGTTTTGATTTGTGTAAGTAATAGAAAAATTTTGAATGTCCCCGATTTGGTCCCGAACTGTTCCAATTGCATGTTTTAGGGCCTCGAGGGCCCTTTTTAGGAATTTATTGGATGAATGTGAGTGAATTAATATTTTTTTAAAAAAAGTAAATTTTTTTATGCCCCTAATAGGTAAGATAAGTCTGGTAACGCCTCGTGCTCGACTCTGGCGGCGGTCTCGGGTAAGGGGTGTTACATTTATTGCTATCAGAGTAAGAGTTTAGTCGGTTCTCGAAATATTCAGTATGAGTAAGAGTCTAGCTATACATGTCATATTTATATTTTGATAGTGTGACGACTCTTGATGATTTTAAAATGTTTTTCTTTTATAGTTATGGATCCGAACGAGTTGGTGCAGATGATGTAGAAAGTAACACGCCCGCTCGCATAGAAGGGATGGTGCCACCAAATAGTACTGAAAGGCCGTTACAGTTAGTTTGGGAGGAGGGGCTCGAGAAGCCTTCTTCCAAGCTATGAATGAATTGTTTGCCGAGTTCATTCGTAAGAATCTGGCTGTAAGACCTCCATCCCCTCACGATCCTAAGACTACCCATGTAGCTTCCCTAGTTACAGATATAGTCAGAAGAGAGAAGCCATCAGTTGATAAAATTAGAAAACAAGGGGCCGAAGAGTTTCGGGCTACTAAAGATGATGATGCAGAGAAAGCTGAATTTTGGCTCAATAATACTATTAGGGTCTTTGATGAGTTATCTTGCACACTTAAAGAGTGCATAAAGTGTGTTGTATCACTTTTAGAAGACT